>NW_013960075.1:0-840 GCF_001266775.1 Austrofundulus limnaeus
TTCTTGCCAATACACTGTCCTAGTTGGGAGTATTGTGTAACTTTAAGGTTATTATCGCTCCCAAAGATCTGTCACTGTAGGTTGGTTTTGTTTAGCGAGACAAAATCCAACATGTCTGATCCTCAAAGGCTCTCACTCAGCAGGCTTGTTTTCTCGAAGGAAAAGTCATAATACCAGCATCTGCAATTTCAATTTGCAATAAATTACAGATCAAACAAGGCCCTAAATGGTCCCAGAAAATCTGAAATACAGTGGCTGAGATACTAAAAGCGCAAAGTGTTTTCTACAATGGAGTATTAGGGCCACACAACAAGATTTTTTTTATTTTAATTACAAGAAGAAAGTCATAATCTTATGAGACATGTCCATTTTCTGTTCCTGATCATTTTTGCTCATTTCCCTCACCTCACACCTGCTGTGGACAGCCATGTGTCTCTGTGTTTAATGAAGTATCTGTGATGACTGTTGGTTCACTGTTAGCGTAAAATGCTTCAATCTAAATTACATGACAACAAATCTATCAATGTAATCGTAGTATTTCAACTTTATTCTCATAGTATTACAACTTTATTCTCATAGTATTACAACTTTATCCTCATGGTATTGCGACTTAATTCTCATAGTATTATGGCTTAATTCTCTTAGTATTACTTTATTCTTGTAGTAACACTTTATTCTCATAGTATTGCGACTTAAATCTTGTAGTACTATGACTTAAATCTTGTAGTACTATGACTTATTTCTCATAGTACTATGACTTAATTCTTGTAGTACTATGATTTAATTCTTGTAGTACTATGACTTAATTCTCATAGTATTATGACTTAATTCTCATAGTAT
>NW_013960076.1:0-469 GCF_001266775.1 Austrofundulus limnaeus
AGCAAGAAAATGCAACTTTTAGCCTAATTTTGAGCTAAATTCTCCGTTTTTAACAGCAAATAAAACAATTCAACCTTCTTTGAGGGTGTAACTCCAACTAAAAACCAGCAGATGTCGACTCTATCACACAGCTTTGAGAAGAACCCGTGACGTTTCACCCCTCCCTCGGGGAAACTCACGTCCAGTGACGTAGGTACGTCGTGACGTAATTACGTCGTTACGCTACGTTGTTGTGCTTCCTGGCACAAGATGGCGGCTGCCCGGTTCAGAAACTAGCAGCTTCTCACCAACACGGAGCCAATCCTCCGTCTTACGCTCACCAGCGTAAATTTTATTTAGCTTCACGTAACCCAAAGCACGGCATACGATTTATAAGCTAAATCCGTGACTCTCTCACGGAAAACAGGGCAAGTCTTTCCTGCTCGCGGCAGATTTAGGCTGAGTAAACAGCTAACTTCCCTGATAGCAC
>NW_013960076.1:1469-1840 GCF_001266775.1 Austrofundulus limnaeus
ACATTGACTTCTATCTGAGAAGTTATCCAGATGCTACAGTTGATAACAAGCTTTATTTAATAAGGCTCACATCAAGCAGACAAGTAACAACTTTCATTGCAAGCCAACCTGACACCGTGAGAAATAATTATGATTTGCTCTGTGAAGTTCTGGTCAGGGAGTACTCGCCCCACACCGGTCCGCCGGGGTACCCATCTGCTGAACACATTACCCAGGGAAAACACGAACACCCATCAGAGTTCTACCATAAACTGTTACAGGCATATTTCGGGAACAGAAATAAACCGTTTATGGAAGAAGAGCTAGGTTTCAAATATTTGTTTGTGAAAAACCTCCACAAATACACAAGTGCACAGTTAAGCATCTTAGCT
>NW_013960077.1:0-454 GCF_001266775.1 Austrofundulus limnaeus
TGACTATCCCTGATCTATAGGCTACTTCAGTAAACACCACGCTGAATGTGAGGTCACTTCTTTTTCTGTGCATGCAGGTAGCTTTAGCATTGGAATCCTGTGTTGCTAGCAGCCCCTCGCCTTCGTACTGAGTCTGACAGCACAGGAGAAGCAGACTGCGAGAGGGGAGAAAGGAAAACAGAGCTCCTTTATTCTAAACAACGCAACACGTCCGAGCTTATCATATCACTATTCTGGTACCAATAATGATACAATTAATGCTGGACGGTGCTTCACGATATGGTCAGAATTCATCACGTGGATCTGGTGCTGAAAAAATACTGGGTTTCAGTACCATCCCTACAAAGCTAGCTCCTACATGATATCACCAACAGCAGTGAAGCAGTTGTCGCAGCAAGATTGGCAGAAACACGGCGAAATGGTGTTAAAAAGACAAATGGTCTTGCGGGTATGT
>NW_013960077.1:1454-1840 GCF_001266775.1 Austrofundulus limnaeus
CATTTGAACAGACACATGAGAGTCCACACAGGAGACAAACCATTTCCTTGTGATCTTTGTGGTCAAAGATTTAGCCGAAAGTCTAATTTAATCCCTCACATGAGAGTCCACACAGGAGACAAACCATTTCCTTGTGATCTTTGTGGACAAAGATTTAGCCTAAAGTCATCTTTAAACTCGCATATGAGAGTCCACACAACAGAGAAATCAGTTTCACTGTAAATATTAAAACAGCTCCTACTTGAGGTCCCACGGGAGTTAGATGGAGGAACCGAAACTGACATAATTAGAAATAAAAGCAGGATTATATAAAATGACTAGTAAATTAATGAAGAACCTTAAACTGCACTAACTAAATTAAAAAAAAAGGAGAACTTTGCATGATT
>NW_013960078.1:0-840 GCF_001266775.1 Austrofundulus limnaeus
ACAATAAAATAGTCCTTGAGAGACCTTTCATTTTAGATAAGAGGATTCTGCTACAAACAGATATCTCTCTGTAACCAAACATTCAACTTGGATTTAGTTATGTCAGCACATTATCAAAGTTACTCTTTTTTATACTCCGTATGTTTGATTCCAAAATATTTGACATGTCTTTGACAGCTATACCATACAGACATGTGGATTTTGAGCAGCATTTTGAGCTCACAAACAGAAACAGTCCCACCTCCAAGGACAAATGGACGCCTCACAACACTGAGACACCATGGACAGGTCGCAGATTTATCACAGGACCACAGCATACATTTTACATATCTAGATGTAATCACTGATGGTCAGACGAAGCCGATTTGCTCAAACGGCCTGCCATATCACAGTCAGTCAGTGTAGACATGCTAAAGACCTGTGTCTGTGAGCAGAACCAGTCCATGCAGATGACTTACCAGCAGAATAAAAAGAAGCAGCTCACAATGAAAGGGTTAATATGTTTAACATGTCAGACAAAGTGGGTCGCGATAAATTAAAACAAAAACTCTATAAAACAATATGACTATTTGACTCAGGAGGCGTGTTTCACACAGCGTTGTGTCTAAATGATGTTCCTCCGAACTTCCGGTTTGCAGTGTGTAGTGTGGTAATTTATGCCCATTTTCTTGTCTTGCAGGTAGTTGTCCTTCAGCCACAGAGCCCTCTGACACAAAACACGCCCAGTTTTTCTACGGCAGCCGGGAAGCAATTTGTCAATGCAAAAAATAAAATGACCCACGCAGGCTGAAGACACGTCTCATTTGTTTTGGAACTGTGACCATACCAACAATAAAAAAA
>NW_013960079.1:0-673 GCF_001266775.1 Austrofundulus limnaeus
CACTAGCACCTCTAGTAATAAATTTACTGAGAAAAATGTTGACGTGTTCAATACTTATTTTACCCGCTGTAAGTAAGGGAAGGGAAAGGTTTTTCCAATGATATGAAGCTGATTAGGAAGAGAACAGCCCAACATTAAGACATGGAGGAGGTCTCATCATGGTGACACGTTTCCTCCATCTGAAGAGCTTAAATGTATCAAATATACAAAGATTTTACAAGCCACTGTATGTGTTAAAGAGTAGTAAAAAACTATTTTGAAGCATAAAACAGTCTGACTTTCGACATGCCTGACGGGAACTACCGACAGAAAGGTTCAAGGAGCATCAAGCTACACTCCGCAGTTCAGCAAACAAATGTAAGCACCAATCGAGATGTTGTTTAACAACATAGAAGCATGTTCTGCTTTTATTTCTTAAAATGTTCTAAATGTTGAGCTGAAAATAGAGGGATGTCAATATTTCTGACTTCTCACATTAATCATTTGCCAATCGAAGAAGTAACTGAACTTGAAGCAATGCTTTTGTAAAATTGATTTACTTTTTTGCAAAAATGTATTTACAGGGTGAGCCAAAAGTCAGAGGACATCCTTTTATTTCTTAAAGAAAAAGGAAAATGACATGTCTGAATACTAGGAGTGCAATAATGAATCAATCCACATTAATATATATACG
>NW_013960080.1:0-840 GCF_001266775.1 Austrofundulus limnaeus
TTCAATACTTATTTTACCCGCTGTATATTAGCCGAGAGTCACTCGCAATACAAAGTCTAAGCACGGCTTTTGACAACATCTCATCGGATTGCACACAAAGTTTTGTTTTTAAAAGTTAAAAAAACCAAAATAGCTACAACTCAGGAATTTCTCAACATGGTTGTCGTTTAAAACTCTGATGGGTGATAGGCATTATCTCAAGGGTTGCTAGGTTGTAATAATTTTTTTTGTAATCACAACAAGTGTCAAAAAATAGTTAATATCTTGATTGGCTCAAGGACTTCTGTATTAAGCTGTTATTTTTTCACAGTGAAAAAAATTATTTGTATCTACTGCATGCAAATAAACAAGTTCAGCTGTTTGTCTACCGCCTGAAGTTGTTTTACAAGAGTTTCTGTTTCCTGATAAACAATTTTTAGATGAAGCTGCTTCAAAGTCAAACAAACAATAAAAAAGTTGTTTTCTGTGTTTTTCATGCAGCTGGTCATGGAGTACTGTGGAGCTGGCTCTGTGACAGATCTGATCAAAAATACGAAGACCAAGAGTCTGAAGGAGTCCTGGATCGCTTACATCTGCAAAGAGATTCTCAAGGTAAGGGCTGAGGCTGACTGAACAAAACAAAATCTTCAGCTTCTTTTAAGTCACAAACACAGCAAGGATCACGTTAAAAAAACAATCTTACTTGGGCGTTCACACTATTGCATTCCTGTTTATAGATTTTTTGTGTTCTGCATACTTACGTCAAAACCCTTGGTTCCATCAGGAAGTTTTATTTATTTATTTATTTGTTTGTTTGTTTGTTTATTTATTTATTTATTTGTTTATTTATTTATTTATTTA
>NW_013960081.1:0-519 GCF_001266775.1 Austrofundulus limnaeus
ATTCACATAGTGCATAATTGACATAGTGCATAATTCACATACAGTAGTACATAATTCACATAGTACATAATTCACAGCACATAATTCACATAGTGCATAATTGACATAGTGCATAATTCACATACAGTAGTACATAATTCACATAGTACATAATTCACAGCACATAATTCACATAGTGCATAATTCACAGCACATAATTCACATAGTGCATAATTCACATAGTGCATAATTCACATACAGTAGTACATAATTCACATAGTACATAATTCACAGCACATAATTCGCATAGTAGATAATTCACATAGCACATAATTCACATACAGTAGTACATAATTCACATGGTGCATAATTCACATGGTGCATAATTCACACACAGTAGTACATAATTCACATAGTACGTAATTCACATAGTGCATAATTCACATAGTACATAATTCACATACAGTAGTACATAATTCACATAGTACATAATTCACATAGTACATAATTCACAGCACATAATTCACATAGTGCATAATT
>NW_013960081.1:1519-1840 GCF_001266775.1 Austrofundulus limnaeus
CATAATTGACATAGTGCATAATTCACATACAGTAGTACATAATTCACATAGTACATAATTCACAGCACATAATTCACATAGTGCATAATTCACAGCACATAATTCACATAGTGCATAATTCACATAGTACACAATTCACATAGTGCATAATTCACATAGTACATAATTCACATACAGTAGTACATAATTCACATAGTGCATAATTCACATAGTACATAATTTGCATAGTGCATAATTCTCATAGTACATAATTCACATACAGTAGTACATAATTCACATAGTGCATAATTCACAGCACATAATTCACATACAGTAGTACAT
>NW_013960082.1:0-839 GCF_001266775.1 Austrofundulus limnaeus
TAATAACTCAAGTCATTTATTTTACCAATATGCAATAATGTTTTATTTTAAGTTTAAGATTAATCGTGATTGATTCACAGCTACTTTGGAATTAATGGATTAATAACTTTAATCATTTGACAGCCCTAATGTGTGTGTGTGTGTATATATATATAAAATTGGCCAGGCCGAAGTCACCCACAGGCTGGCCTGGCCATTTGTATCGTCCTGGTTTAGGTTTGTAAAATTCCCTTCCATACTCACTCTCTGTGCCAGTCGTAGATCTGGTGGATGTTCCCAAACACCATTTTGTCTTTTCCTTTCATGTCGTCTGGAACTCCCTTCTCCTCCATACGCTTCATGAAGCCCTACAGAGACGCAATAAAACCTGTTGTTTATATCCATCATAATCTAACTGTACTGATTAGAGCTGGGTGTGAAACTCACCTCCACCACGATGCCCAGGTCTCTGACGTAGTCCTTCTCTGTTTGGATCAGTTCATTCAGAACAAACCTGAGCAGAAAAAACAAACAAGCAGAATTAACTCCTGTCACGGTGGTGACACAAATAAAAAAAGAAATAAAAACAGGAATAGGGCAGAGCTCCGACACTCACATCCGGCCTCTCATTGCTTTAGCTCTCTGCTCCACTTCAGGGTTTCGCTGCTGGACGGGGGGGCTTTGTTCGAGAACCTGAGAAGCTCCAGGTTCTGTAGTCTGCAGAAGGGACATAAAAATACAATTACACACGTCACATTTGTGAGACGTGTTAACTTTCAAAGTACTAAGAAAGAATCTTATGGAGGACTGAAACTGGCATAATTAAAATTAAAAGCAAAAATGTATAAATGGCCTAATAA
>NW_013960083.1:0-498 GCF_001266775.1 Austrofundulus limnaeus
GTCTCATGGAGCAGGTTCTTACAAAAGTATGGATCACTTGGGTTGTTACCAACATCTGGTGAAAATTTCATGTCATTAGCACCTCTAGTGATATATTTACTGAGAAAAATGTGACGTGTTCAATACTTATTTTACCTGTTGTATACATTAGTTTAGTTTTAACTTTAGATAGAGAAGTGCTAGCTAAAAATTGTGTTTACACATTCACAATAACTTTACTGTTACTTTATCTTTTAACGTGCCTTACAAGACAAGTCAACCCAACTAATCAAGGTTAGAACAAACTCCGCCCACACTCAAACTCCACCATTCATGGTTAAGACAAACTCCGCCCACACTCAACCTCCACCAATCATGGTTAAAACAAACTCCGCCCACACTCAAACTCCACCATTCATGGTTAAGACAAACTCCGCCCACACTCAACCTCCACCAATCATGGTTAAAACAAACTCCACCCACACTCAAACTCCACCAATCATGGTTAAGACAAACTCC
>NW_013960083.1:1498-1839 GCF_001266775.1 Austrofundulus limnaeus
TACTTCCTGTCCAGATCCAGTTCAGACAAGTTCTACTTCCTGTCCAGATCCAGTTCAGACAAGTTCTACTTCCTGTCCAGATCCAGTTCAGACAAGTTCTACTTCCTGTCCAGATCCTGGTCAGACAAGTTCCACTTCCTGTCCAGATCAGACAAGTTCCGCTTCCTGTCCTGGACCAGATCAGACAAGTTCCACTTCCAGTCCAGATCCAGATCAGACAAGTTCCACTTCCTGTCCTGATCCAGGTCAGAGAAGTTCCACTTCCAGTCCAGATCCAGGTCAGAGAAGTTCCACTTCCTGTCCAGATCCAGTTCAGACAAGTTCTACTTCCTGTCCAGATC
>NW_013960084.1:0-445 GCF_001266775.1 Austrofundulus limnaeus
GTTTTTTATCTTCCTACAGATGTTTAGTTTTTTATCTTCCTACAGATGTTGTTTAGTTTTTTATCTTCCTACAGATGTTTAGTTTTTTATCTTCCTACAGATGTTGTTTAGTTTTTTATCTTCCTACAGATGTTGTTTAGTTTTTTTATCTTCCTACAGATGTTTAGTTTTTATCTTCCTACAGATTTTGTTTAGTTTTTTATCTTCCTACAGATGTTTAGTTTTTTATCTTCCTACAGATGCTTAGTTTTTTATCTTCCTACAGATGTTGCTTAGTTTTTTTTATCTTCCTACAGATGTTGTTTAGTTTTTTATCTTCCTACAGATGTTTAGTTTTTTATCTTCCTACAGATGTTGTTTAGTTTTTTTTATCTTCCTACAGATGTTGTTTAGTTTTTTATCTTCCTAGAGTGTTTAGTTTTTTATCTTCCTACAGATGTTGTTT
>NW_013960084.1:1445-1839 GCF_001266775.1 Austrofundulus limnaeus
TCCAGATTAAATTGTGTTATTCCAGATTAAATGTATGTTCTTGTGTTAATCCAGATTAAATGTATGTTCTTGTGTTAATCCAGATTAAATGTATGTTCTTGTGTTAATCCAGATTAAATCTATGTCCTGTATGTTATTGTGTTATTCCAGATTAAATCTATGTTCTGTATGTCCTGATGCATCTCAGTAATCCAGGTAAAAAATCAACAGGAAAAAAATTGTATAGGACCTATACAATTTTTTCCCTTATGTTCTGTATGTTCTTGTGTTATTCCAGATTAAATGTATGTTCTGTATGTTCTTGTGTTATTCCAGATTAAATGTATGTTCTGTATGTTCTTGTGTTATTCCAGATTAAATGTATGTTCTGTATGTTCTTGTGTTAATCCAGATT
>NW_013960085.1:0-297 GCF_001266775.1 Austrofundulus limnaeus
GTCTCAAAGCATCTGGTTTTGATACTGTTCCTTTAGGGCCCCTCAAGCCCTGTCCCCCTCCGGCTTCCAGATCAGTCCACTCCAGTTTGAGAAGGGGTTTAGCACTTTTTTAGCGGTGCAGAAACATTTTATTTGCAATTTATTTTAAGGATGTCAGCAACAGAAAATTTGTCCATCCGGCCTTACGTGTTGCAGCCAGAGTCTGACCAAAAACCAGAAGGAGAATTAAGATAAGCTTCTCTTGCTCATCTAGCTTATTGCAAACTTAAGTAGTAGTGTGTTGAAGTCTTGTGGTAA
>NW_013960085.1:1297-1839 GCF_001266775.1 Austrofundulus limnaeus
AGGAAATTCAATGATTCAATGTGGTATGTTGGTGCAGGGAAACATGAATGCATGATGTGGTCTTTTGGCATCCGTGCTTTGACGAGACTTGTCTAAGACATGTTTTTTCTGTGTGTTTTTGAAGGGGACAAAACACACTGGGCTCATTCACTACCCGTCGGGGAATCGAACCCCGGTCTGCCACGTGACAGGCGGGGATACTCTCCACTATACTAACGAGGAGATGTCAAAGAGGATTAGTCCCAAACACAATAGAGAAGTGATACAAAAACCATGGTAACCTTAAGCTCCATATGTCACTTCTTTCAAAAACTATTAAGTTATCAAGGAACAAGCTTTGCCTTGTCTTTGGAAAGGCACCTCTCCTGGCTTTCAAAAAATGGAGAATGTTTTGCTACTTCCAAGGGGATTAATTCATTCAATTGGGGTCTTTATGAAGTGGAACTGCAAGGTTTTGGTCAGAATTCTTCCTTATTTCAACTTTACCAGACCCTCTTTCACATTTTTCCTGATGTGTGTCTCAAAGCATCTGGTTTTGATAC
>NW_013960086.1:0-558 GCF_001266775.1 Austrofundulus limnaeus
TAAATCTGGTCTGGGTACGTGCGTAATTTACGCGTAAGTGTAGCCAGTTTGAACTCCATGACAAAGCTCTTAGGTCGCGACTTAGAGGTGTCACCACGGTTTATATAAATAAACATAACGTGTAGGGAGTTATCAGCGCCGTTAGAGGCTAAGAAACTTAAGGTTTGTGCCGAGGCGTAATACAGACGAGTTAAGTCTGTCCACATTGAGTTGTGTGGAGCACTGCTAGTGCTATTCAGGGAAGCTAACTGTTTATTCAGTGAAAAGCTGCTGCGCGCAGAAAAGTCTTGCCCTGTTGTTCCCGTGAGAGTCACGGTTTTAGCTTATAAATAGTTTGCCCTGCTCTGGGTTACGTTAAGCTAAATAAAGGTTACGCTGGGAAGCGTAAAGACGGAGTTTGAGCTCCGTAGATGAGAAGCTGCTGACTGTGGGTCGAGTGCAGCCGCCATTTTGTGTCTCAATGTAGCACAACGTCAGCGACGTCATACGTCATTACGTCACTGGACGTGAGTTTTCTCCCCGAGGAGGGGGTGAAACGTCGCGGGTTCTTTTCAGAGC
>NW_013960086.1:1558-1839 GCF_001266775.1 Austrofundulus limnaeus
GAGGTGATGACTCGTCTCCGTCCCCTCCCCCATCCAAGCGGGAGAAACATGTTAACCAAACCAAACCAAACCAGTTAAAGCCAAAGAAGAAAGAAAATACCTCTGATCTAACCTCAGAGGAAATGGAGAAATTGCGTCATTTGTTAGAGAAAATGGCGAAGAAAAACAGTGAGGGTGATAAACCTGATGTAAGTGTGATCGACTTGGTCCAGACAGACTTGGAAAAGACTGACTCACTAAGTGATACACACTCTGATGACTCCTCCTCCTTGTTAAAAAGG
>NW_013960087.1:0-396 GCF_001266775.1 Austrofundulus limnaeus
CTCGAGGACAGGAGTTTGACACCCCTGATTTAGAGGGTATAGGTCAAGTTTTGGACAGCGTTGTAGTTCAATATGTAGATGATGTGATACTCTGTTCCAAAGACAAGCAGACTTGTCACAGAGACTCAATCAAGTTGTTGCAAATCTTAGCAGAAAAAGGTCACAAAGTTTCTCAGAAAAAGTTGCAATATGTCCAGGACAAAGTGGTATATTTAGGTCAACTGATCTCTAAGGGACATAGGAGCATTTCTGACGCTCACTTAGAAGCTATAAGGGGGCGCCAAAGCCAAGAACAGTGAGATAAATGATGACTTTTTTGGGAATAACTGGCTACTCAGCAGCATGGATTGAGGATTACTCAAAGCTAACAGCTCCTTTGAGAGCAATGATAAAAGA
>NW_013960087.1:1396-1839 GCF_001266775.1 Austrofundulus limnaeus
GTTCTAACTACAAAACAAATCTCTAGACAGGAGACATTTGGTGTAGAAAGTAAAGAAATGACCACTGAGTCTATTATGACTGGATGGTCTTTAACACTTGGTGAGACAAAAATTACTTCAACTGCTAAACATGACTTCAAAACCATCTTCAGTTTGCACACCCGAGAGCCTAATCGGGTGTGGAACATTGTTGAGACATCAGGAGACACTGAGGTAGTGAAAGAGAATATTGATAGAGCCATTTCTGAACAGAGAACAGAATCTATACTTGGGTCCACAGTCTCAGCATTGGTGGAGGAGAGTAGTGTTGCCTTAAAGACTCAGAGAGACTTTACGCAGGTTTTAAACTCGACTACCCAAGTGCCTAGTGAAGTACAAGACAATGTTGTGATAGAACATGATTCGAACAGTGATTTTGGTGTTTCTGATGACATGAACAATCA
>NW_013960088.1:0-424 GCF_001266775.1 Austrofundulus limnaeus
AAACTGTAATATTACTGACATGGTGTCTTTCAGGATTCCATCTCTTTTATTTTTGATCCTAGTTGCTTCTGTAATTTCCCCTCCTTTGATTTCTTTTTTGATTTCGTCTATTGTTACGTCAAGTGGTACTCCTGATATTATTCCCTTTAGTTTTGCAAGTGTTCCAGGTATGTGTGCTTTAATTGTTTCTCCAACCAGCGTTGTCATCTTAACAATTTTTTCTTGTTGTTGTTTGTTCTCTGCATGTATAAGTATTTTCTTATTATTCATGAGTCTGGCTAGTTTAATTCTCCCAATCTCTTTCTCGATGGCTTTTGTCAGTTTAATTGGATGAAATCCTCCTTCCTGTTTGAACTCAATCATAACTTTCACTCTTCTTCCTTGTTAGTCTGCACTTCTTGTGTTTGTTTTCTCGGACTTGTAT
>NW_013960088.1:1424-1839 GCF_001266775.1 Austrofundulus limnaeus
GTGCAGGAAAAAATTCTTGCTGACTAAACCTACTGCTGTGGTGACCATTATCCCATTTGTAACTAATTACTCTCCTTCGGCCATGAAATAGATTAAAAACATTAAAACTAACTTTGAAGAATTCCAGCAGAGAAGCAAACTTTTGACAGATCGCAGAATCATTGGAGCATACAGAAGAAATAAAAATCTAAAAGATTATTTAGTCCATGCAAAGCTAAAACCAGTCACCATACCAAAGGTTAAACGTCAGCAGGAATTTTTCAAACAATTAAAATGGGTTCAAAATAAATTTACCAGAACTATTTTCAAAACGTCCACTAGAGGGTGTCCTAGGACAAGAAATGTTGTATATCTGATCTCATGTCAGCAGTGTGGAGCCCAATATGTAGGAGAGACTGGAAACACACTGTTGACC
>NW_013960089.1:0-240 GCF_001266775.1 Austrofundulus limnaeus
CTAACCTCTGAGGTACACACATGACTCTAATACTAAGCTCAGAGGTACGCTCCTGACTCTAATACTAACCTCTGAGGTACACACATGACTCTAATACTAAGCTCAGAGGTACGCACCTGACTCTAATACTAACCTCTGAGGTACACTCCTGACTCTGATACTAAGCTCAGAGGTACGCACCTGACTCTAATACAAACCTCAGAGGTACGCACCTGACTCTAATACAAACCTCAGAGGTAC
>NW_013960089.1:1240-1838 GCF_001266775.1 Austrofundulus limnaeus
CACCTGGCTCTAAGACAAACCTCAGAGGTTCACACCTGACTAATATTAACCTCAGAGGTACACACCTGACTAATATTAACCTCAGAGGTACACACCTGACTAATATTAACCTCAGAGGTAAACACCTGACTCTAATACTAACCTCAGAGGTACACACCTGACTAATATTAACCTCAGAGGTACAGACCTGGCTCTAATAAACACCTCAGAGGTACACACCTGACTCTAACACTAACCTCAGAGGTACACACCTGACTTTAATACTAACCTCAGATGTACATACTTAACTCTAAAACTAACCTCAGAGGTACACACTTGACTCCAATACTAACCTCAGAGGTACACACCTGACTAATATTAACCTCAGAGGTACAAACCTGGCTCTAATACACACCTCAGAGGTACACACCTGGCTCTAAGACAAACCTCAGAGGTACACACCTGACTAATATTAACCTCAGAGGTACAAACCTGGCTCTAATACACACCTCAGAGGTACACACCTGACTTTAATACTAACCTCAGAGGTACACACCTGACTAATATTAACCTCAGAGGTACAAACCTGGCTCTAATACACACCTCAGAGGTACACACC
>NW_013960090.1:0-578 GCF_001266775.1 Austrofundulus limnaeus
TCCAAGGTCAGAGACAAGAAATGTCCCAAGTCAGAGACAAGAAATGTCCCACTTCAGAGACAAGAAATGTCCCACTTCAGAGACAAGAAATGTCCCACTTCAGAGACTATAAATGTCCCAGGTCAGAGACTGTAAACGTGTCAGATCAGAGACTGTAAACGTGTCAGATCAGAGACTGTAAACGTGTCAGGTCAGAGACTGAAAACGTTTCAGGTCAGAGACTGAAAACATATCAGGTCAGAGACTGTAAACTTGTCAGGTCAGAGACTGTAAGCGTGTCAGGTCAGAGACTGTAAACGTGTCAGGTCAGAGACTGTAAGCGTGTCAGGTCAGAGACTGTAAATGTGTCAGGTCAGACACAAGAAATGTGTCAGGTCAGACACAAGAAATGTGTCAGGTCAGAGACTATAAATGTGTCAGGTCAGAGACTATAAATGTGTAAGGTCAGAGACTATAAATGTCCTAGGTCAGAAACGAGAAATATCCCAGGTCAGAGATTATAAAAATCTCAGGTCAGAGACTATAAAAATCTTAGGTCAGAGACTATAAAAATCTTAGGTCAGAGACTATAAAAATCT
>NW_013960090.1:1578-1838 GCF_001266775.1 Austrofundulus limnaeus
ACTATAAATGTCCCAGGTCAGAGACAAGTAATGTCCCAGGTCAGAGACAAGATACGTCCCAGGTCAGAGACAATAAATGTCCCAGGTCAGAGACAAAAAATGTCTCAGGTCAGAGACAATAAATAAGTCAGGTCAGAGGCTGTAAATGTGTCAGGTCAGAGACTATAAATGTTAGGTCAGAGACTATAAATGTGTCAGGTCAGAGACTATAAATGTGTCAGGTCAGACTATAAATGTGTCAGGTCCGAGACTATAAATGT
>NW_013960091.1:0-303 GCF_001266775.1 Austrofundulus limnaeus
GCTTTGTAGCGGACTGTGTTGACAAACAATAAAGTCGACATTTTAAACACAGATCTTGCATGGTCCAGTGTTCAGAGTATGTGTTGGGGATGACTCAGTCATAAATGCATCGTAATAAAAACAAAGCTGTATCAATTTTTATGTCTGTTAAGGTCGGTTAGCTGAGGTGGTCATCTTGAATAGACAACTCCAAAAGTTATTCAGTTGTAGGTGTACATTCAGTGGTTACTTCCAGAGAGCCAGAAGTATTACTATTGATAATACTGGGTAATATTATTATTAGTAGTAGTACAGGTACTACTT
>NW_013960091.1:1303-1838 GCF_001266775.1 Austrofundulus limnaeus
GTGTGTGTGTTCTTAAAATTTGAAGGAGTAGCTATAAAGTTGTGACAATTTAGATAAAACAAAGTAACTTGGATCTTTCATTTAACATAGGGTTTAAATCAATTCGCAACATTTTAAAATATATACATTATAACTCTAATAATTATTATTTTTTTACTGACCTGTTAAGTTTTAGATTTAGCGATTAGCATTCTGTTTGTCAAGGTCTGTAGAGGTTGAAGCGTTTTAACTTTTTTTTTCAGGCTGTTCATCAACAGGCTTTACCGATGATCCGACCCTCTTTGACATGTTTCCTGTAAAAAGAAACATAGACAAAAAAAATAATTAAAACAATTTGCAACATTTTAAAATATAAATACGTTATAACTCTAAATATAAAACACTTTTTTACTGACCTGTTAGTTTTTTGTGCTACAGAAAAAAAGGAGAACTCCGCTTCTATTTGCCGAGCAAAGCTGATGAAGCTGCGAACACACACACACACACACACACACACACACACACACACACACACACACACACACACACACACACA
>NW_013960092.1:0-838 GCF_001266775.1 Austrofundulus limnaeus
TCACAGTACAGTCTGAAAAGTCAACAGTCACATGCGCTGAAAAACATTTTTGGCCTTTGCATTTTCACTGAAGTATCTTCGAACTTCCAAAATCTTTCCACATAATCATGTACTTGAAAGATCAGAAAGGAGGGAAAGATGGAAAATAGCACTATCAACAAACCAGAATTCTTTTTTTTAGAATAATTTTACATTTCGTTAGCCTAATAGCATAATTGCCTGTGTTATATATGGCCAAAAATGACTTAGGCAATTATGCTGTAAGGCTAACGATTTACATTTTTTGTCTATTTTTGCCTATCTCCACATTTCTTAGTCAGTGTAGATGAGCTAGCTCACACATCTACACATTGCTTTTTATTTGCCAAAGACAATAAAGTGACAGAGCAAAGATGATAAAAAACACTTCCTCTGTTAAAAACAGATTTGCTGTTGTAGATTTCATTATGTTTTATATAAAACTATATGAACGACAGAACGCTGTCTTATAACATTTAGAGAATTACTGTACATGCGCTTCCTTCCTTCTCTTTAATTTCTCCTCAGGTTTCAGTCTCATACTGCTGAGGCTGCTAAGTTGGAGGCCGAGGTGACTAAAGCTCAGGACACAATCACTGCAGCGCAGCAGCTCATATCACAACTGGACGGAGAACACACACGTTGGAATGCTCAGGTAGCTTGATGTATGGGTGTGTTGATACATGTATTGGTGTGGAAGGCTTTACAAATGTACTCCAAAAGGGGCTCATTTACCACATGGGAGCAACAGGCTGTGTGTGTGTGTGTGTGTGTGTGTGTGTGTGTGTGTGTGTGTGTGTGTGTGTGTGTGTGTGTGTGT
>NW_013960093.1:0-460 GCF_001266775.1 Austrofundulus limnaeus
ATGTAGGCAAGGGGGACCAGGGACTGAGGACTCTGTGGAATTTCACCACCAGTTGTCTTCTATAAATGATAGACTATCTTTACGTGACTGACCTAGCATGATCTTTATATTTTTGTTAATGTTTTATGGTTCTTTGTGTCTTCTCTGTCTAATGTTTTGTTTGGTATTCTTGTGTTTTTATTGTCTTATTTCCTGATTATCTTGACTGTGTTTCATGTGTCATTCCTCATTTCCTCCTCAGTTAGCTTTCTGTTGTTGTCAGTCAGCTCTGCCACCCTCACTGTTCCCAGTGTCCAATAAGCTCAGCTGTTTACAATACTGTACCTTATTAGCTCTGCTCCGTAGAACCGGTCTCCTGCCAACAAAACCTCAGCAGACCATTGGATGGTTTTCTACGGGCTGCCGTTTGTAAAGTTACACAGTCAAAATTTACCATCAATATTTTTGTTTTATTTAGCTT
>NW_013960093.1:1460-1838 GCF_001266775.1 Austrofundulus limnaeus
AACACCAGGACTACAGTCTACACCAGGACTACAGTCTGCACCAGGACTACAGTCTGCACCAGGACTACAGTCTGCAGAGTCACAGCTGCAAAACACCAGGACTACAGTCTGCACCAGGACTACAATCTGCACCAGGACTACAATCTGCACCAGGACTACAATCTGCACCAGGACTACAGTCTGCACCAGGACTACAGTCTGCACCAGGACTACAGTCTGCACAAGGACTACAGTCTGCACCAGGACTACAATCTGCACAGCACTACAGTCTGCACCAGGACTATAATCTGCACCAGGACTACAGTCAGCACCAGGACTACAGTCTGCACCAGGACTACAGTCTACACCAGGACTACAGTCTGCACCAGGACTACAGTC
>NW_013960094.1:0-266 GCF_001266775.1 Austrofundulus limnaeus
TTTCAGCTGAGTGTTTTAGCTGCTGAGTGTTTCAGCTGAATGTTTCAGCTGAGTGTTTCAGCTGAATGTTTCAGCTGAGTGTTTTAGCTGCTGAGTGTTTTAGCTGAGTGTTTCAGCTGAGTGTTTCAGCTGAGTGTTTCAGCTGCTGAGTGTTTCAGCTGCTGAGTGTTTCAGCTGAGTGTTTTAGCTGCTGAGTGTTTTAGCTGAGTGTTTCAGCTGAGTGTTTCAGCTGAGTGTTTCAGCTGCTGAGTGTTTTAGCTGCTGAG
>NW_013960094.1:1266-1838 GCF_001266775.1 Austrofundulus limnaeus
CAGTTTAAAGTAATTTGTCTTTAATAGTTTTTGTCAGTTTAAAGTAATTTGTCTTTAATAGTTTTTGTCAGTTTAAAGTAATTTGTCTTTAATTGTTTTTGTCAGTTTAAAGTAATCTCAGCTCAGAGATCTGTAGGTTTGTACTTTCAGTGAAATGGTCTACATGTGTCCGAGCCTATCTTCACTAATTCAGTTAAACAGACACAACAGGATCAGACCGCACAGGTCCAACTTTAGCTGACATTAGTAGTTTACAGAATAATGAATGTTCAGCAGGATAATCCGTGTTTAATTACAGCAGCTGGATGTGATGCTACGAACTGTTCGGTCAACAGAACCGAACCTCGGTGTTTTATTTATTTAACAAATACATTCTGATCAAAAAACAGAAGCTACACGTTTCAACTCATGAACCAAACTCTACAGCATCAACCTAATTTATAGGTTTACAATAAAAATAAATAACAAACTATTGTTGCTGCTTCCTCCTCCTCTTCCTCTGCGCCTTCTTCTTCTATTGGTTTATTAAAGGTAAAGGTTCATCACTGCCACCTACTGGACATGAGAAAAAC
>NW_013960095.1:0-838 GCF_001266775.1 Austrofundulus limnaeus
ACACACACACACACACACACACACACACACACACACACACACACACACACACACACACACACAAGCAATTACAACATCATCCACCTTTCATTGCTGTGAGCAATAATATGTTGGCTTTGTTTAGGGTCAATAAATATTTCAGTTTCATTTAATAAAGACATCTTTCCACATGTTTTGATCACTTTGATTCATGTCAGTCAGATGTTTTAATTTGTTTTGGTTAATGTGACGCCTACTGTATCCCACACTCCTCGGTGCTGTTGAGCTTTGAAGCCTGTCAGCGTGAAGGAATTCAGGCTGCAGCAGAGCGACCCCACCCTGAAGTCACTCAAACATTCAAAGGCCTATTCATGATATCTGTTGTGTTTGTTAAAGGCCTGTGCTCCACTCTTGTAGTTTTTATTGAATCAGTGAAGATGACAAAAGAGGATGAAGACTAAAGAGTGAAAGTAGAGGAGGGGAGTGGGGCGATACCACATGTTCCCGGGTGGCTTTGTAATGAGAGATGGGAGCATTATTCCACAAAATTACCATGAACCTATATGGTGGGCCTCAGGGGGACTGGACACAGTGGTAACTGACCCACCTCTGTGCTCTGTGTTGCAGATGGGAGGAGGAGCTGTCCAAGCGGGAGCAGCTGGAGTCCAGGGTGGAATCCCTGCAGCAGGTTTGGAAACAAAAACAGCGAAACATGTCCTGCTAACACAGACATGCACAGATTTCTGTTATCGGGTCAAACAGAACCCACTACATAAAAAAACAAGTAGCAAAACAAAGTAATAAAAAAAGTTGGTCACACACACACACACACACACACACACACACACACACACACACA
>NW_013960096.1:0-643 GCF_001266775.1 Austrofundulus limnaeus
TGTGTGTGTGTGTGTGTGTGTGTGTGTGTGTGTGTGTGTGTGTGTGTGTGTGTGTGTTAGAGAGTAGAAAGTGGTGTAATGTAAACACTGGAAGAACTGGGGCTTCTGTCAGCCGGAGGCTGTTCTGCTTTGACAGTTTGAACGTTTCACTTTGATCTCAGCCCTACTTAATACGAGCATTTGTGTGTTTGTGTGTCTGCAGATGTGGAGTTGCGTTGAGTTGATTTCAGGTCTGTTTTTCTTGTGTGTGTTTGTTGCCCTTCAGTTATGTGGATTCTCTGGGTGTAATTAGTGTAGATGCATGCCTCTTTGGGTCAAAGATATTTCCTCAAGTTTGATGCCAACGGAATCTGACAGGTATGAAAATCTGCTTCAGTTTTACTTTGTGCAACCTGAAGCTGAGAGGATCACACGCACACAGAAGTTTGCATTGCTATCCTTATTAGGACAGGTAATTGACTTCCATTCATTTCCAGTTGTTTCTATAGTCTAACCCTGACCACTTACCTTAAACCTAACTCCCAATCCAGAAATGGAGTTCCACCATACTAGTTTTTGGTCCCCATAAGGACTACTGGTCTTGATAAGATAGTTGTGTGTACCACAAACGGTCCTAAAAAGGTAACAAAAACAAGAACACACA
>NW_013960097.1:0-482 GCF_001266775.1 Austrofundulus limnaeus
GGAGCCTGGAAGGGTCTGTAATCTGTCGGAGCCTGGAAGGGTCAGTAATCTGTGTCGGAGCCTGGAAGGGTCAGTAATCTGTGTCAGTAATCTGTGTCGGAGCCTGGAAGGGTCAGTAATCTGTGTCGGAGCCTGGAAGGGTCAGTAATCTGTGTCAGTAATCTGTGTCGGAGCCTGGAAGGGTCAGTAATCTGTGTCGGAGCCTGGAAGGGTCAGTAATCTGTGTCGGAGCCTGGAAGTGTCAGTAATCTGTGTCAGTAATCTGTGTCGGAGCCTGGAAGTGTCAGTAATCTGTGTCAGAGCCTGGAAGGGTCAGTAATCTGTGTCAGTAATCTGTGTCGGAGCCTGGAAGTGTCCGTAATCTGTGTCGGAGCCTGGAAGGGTCAGTAATCTGTGTCAGTAATCTGTGTCAGTAATCTGTGTCGGAGCCTGGAAGTGTCAGTAATCTGTGTCAGAGCCTGGAAGGGTCAGTAATCTGTGTC
>NW_013960097.1:1482-1838 GCF_001266775.1 Austrofundulus limnaeus
GGTCTGTAATCTGTCGGAGCCTGGAAGGGTCAGTAATCTGTGTCGGAGCCTGGAAGGGTCAGTAATCTGTGTCAGTAATCTGTGTCGGAGCCTGGAAGGGTCAGTAATCTGTGTCGGAGCCTGGAAGGGTCGGTAATCTGTGTCGGAGCCTGGAAGGGTCTGTAATCTGTCGGAGCCTGGAAGGGTCAGTAATCTGTGTCGGAGCCTGGAAGGGTCAGTAATCTGTGTCAGAGCCTGGAAGGGTCAGTAATCTGTGTCAGTAATCTGTGTCAGAGCCTGGAAGTGTCAGTAATCTGTCAGAGCCTGGAAGGGTCAGTAATCTGTGTCGGAGCCTGGAAGGGTCAGTAATCTGTGTC
>NW_013960098.1:0-838 GCF_001266775.1 Austrofundulus limnaeus
CAACAACACACCTGCACCAGGTGTCAACAACACACCTGCACCAGGTGTCAGTTTAACCAGGTGTTCTCAGTCTAATTAAATATTACGCAATCATCAGCCTTTCTGTGCTTTTACTTTAAATCACATGTTGTAGATTTAAACTGATGTATTATTTGTGAAGCAAACAGCCTTAAAATGTTGTAAAATATGAAATATGACGGACAGACGCCGCATGAAGAAGCGTTAAAAAGTTTTTCATCCAGCTTGAATGTTAAAGAAACGCTAGCACATCCGGTTTCAGGACATTTAGTTCAGCCAAATCATTTTACCTCTAATTTGTGTGACTTATACTTATTAATCAACTGGATCCGATAAATAATTCTGGTTCTGTCACTTAAAACCGAGGCCGTCCTTCTCCGAACCTCAAACCGTTTACGTGGCCTTAAAGCGCCGCACCGGCAGGCTAGCAGCTGTTAGCTGTTAGCTCCTGTTAGCAGCCGCTGCTAACCGCCTCCAACCAACCACAGAAAACTAACAGACAGTTAAAACTAAAACCACACAACAACACACACACACATCACTACAGTCGTGTCCACTCACCTTGTTGGTCGGAACCGATCTCAGTCTTTTGAAAATTGTAAGAATTTCGGTCTTATTTGGTTCCGTAGCCATCTTGCCACTCTGACAATTTCTCTAAAGTGACGTCACTACGGGAAGTCGTGAGTACATGTGACAAAAGCGAAAGTCTGTTCATGAGCGGTTTAGACATAAAAAGTAAGAAAAATATTTGGCTATTAGCTTTTTTTACAGGTAAGTCCAGAAGAACAAACTGCTACTGTGATTATTAATAATTATTAAT
>NW_013960099.1:0-473 GCF_001266775.1 Austrofundulus limnaeus
TGGAGGTGGTTTGCAGAGCAGCTGTGTGAAAAACAGCAAAGATGATCAAACAATTTGCTGAGCAGCTGTTGAACAAAACCCTGCTAAGAATGGAGGCACACACTCATTATGTTGATTGGTTTATAAATACACAATGTTCTCTTGGTTTGTTCATTACTGAAAAAAACCATCTGGGTGGTAAAATCAGGCAAAGGACCATGGACCTGCAGGTCAGTACTTCCATCTGTCTGCAGTAACTGCACCGAAACAGGAAGACTCAAAGAAATCATTGCATTCACCAGAAAGTGTCCCCTTAAAAACATGTGCAGGGTGGGGACCTAAAAGATGTGTTTGGTGATAAAACTAAGCCCTGACTTCAGAGAACCTTAAAATGTGTGATTCTAGTGATTAAAGAACAAACAAATTATTTTGTATCTATGAAGTATGAGTTTCTACCCTTTCTGTTACAGGCTTATTTCAAAATGAATTCATTT
>NW_013960099.1:1473-1838 GCF_001266775.1 Austrofundulus limnaeus
ATATTAACCTTTACTCATAATGTTTGCAGTGAGTACCAATCAATTCTTTTTTTACTTGTTGTAGAAAACTTTCTGTAATATTTAAAATTAGCATTCAAGTACACCGAGGACCAGACTTTACTGCTTTACTTTACTAATTTTGATCTGCGTTCAGTCATTCCAACAGAGATGCTGAAATACCCATGGCTCTTTGCGGCGGTGGTGAGAACGTTCACATGAACAAAGTATTAAAGTACAGAAAAACTACATGAGCTCAACTTGTTGTTGTTGTTCTTTCACTTGTTTCTGTCTGCAGAGGTCCTCACTGAGAAAACTGATGAATTCAGTTGTTTGGAGCCAAACGTCCATCATGACTAACTGGTAAC
>NW_013960100.1:0-838 GCF_001266775.1 Austrofundulus limnaeus
TTACAAATGAGACCCCTGGCCTGTAAATGTAGCTTCTTGGCCCATTCTTTTGAACAGTGGTTGCTTTGTTTTCCCCTTGTCTTCTGGCACTTAACAGCATACACAATATTACTCTGTTTGTTCGGGGGATCATTGGGGTGAAACAATCTTTGCTATAATGAGTTTTGGGGTTATGAAAGCTACTGGGACGTCATGTTTGAAAAACAACTCAATGAAGAAGAACCCCTTAAGAGGACATGACTCAACTGTTAGATTTTTCTGAATTAATTAGATGCATCAGAACATTTGGAACTATTTTGACCAGGTGTGTTTTAAAGGTAAACATAAAAAATCTAAGGTTTATGAATGCATCTGCCTCAGTTTTGTTGTTCTCAGGCTGATAAGCCCCAGCAGCTGATGGATCGTTCCAGCAGATAATCCCACAAAGTTTGTTTTGTGCAGGGAGACGGTGTGAGGACCAGCATCACCGTGGACTTCGGAGACGGCCACGCCCTGACGTATTCCAACGTGAGCTCCATGGAGGACGGCATCAAACACATCTACAAAACCGTGGGGATCTACCGTGTGACGGCCACGGTGGAGAACAGCCTGGGCTCGGAGACCGCCACCCTCTACCTGCACGTGACATGTGAGGCGGTGGAGTTCTCACACACCTCTCTGTGCTGGTTCAGATAAGAGCCTCTTCAGTTTTCCCTCTCCTGTTTTTTATCTGGTCGGGGTGGAATTGCTGCTGTCAGCTCACACATGGCGTGCGCCTCTTTCTGAGCTTTATCTCCTCACAGAACAGGTTCATAAGCAAACAAACGAGAGAGAGAGAGAGAGAGAGAGAGAGAGAGAG
>NW_013960101.1:0-348 GCF_001266775.1 Austrofundulus limnaeus
GTCTGTAGGTGAGGACAGGTGTGTGTGTCTGTAGGTGAGGACAGGTGTGTGTGTCTGTAGGTGAGGACAGGTGTGTGTGTCTGTAGGTGAGGACAGGTGAGGACAGGTGTGTGTGTCTGTAGGTGAGGACAGGTGAGGACAGGTGTGTGTCTGTAGGTGAGGACAGGTGTGTGTGTCTGTAGGTGAGGACAGATGTGTGTGTCTGTAGGTGAGGACAGGTGTGTGTCTATAGGTGAGGACAGGTGTGTGTCTGTAGGTGAGGACAGGTGTGTGTGTCTGTAGGTGAGGACAGGTGTGTGTGTCTGTAGGTGAGGACAGGTGTGTGTGTCTGTAGGTGAGGACAGGTGT
>NW_013960101.1:1348-1837 GCF_001266775.1 Austrofundulus limnaeus
GTGTTAGACAGATATCAGACAGGTGTTAGACAGGTATCAGGTGTCAGACAGGTGTCAGGTGTCAGACTGGTGTCAGACAGGTATCAGGTGTCAGGTGTCAGACAGGTGTCAGGTGTCAGACAGGTGTTAGACAGATATCAGACAGGTGTTAGACAGGTATCAGGTGTCAGACAGGTGTCAGACAGATGTCAGACAGGTGTCAGACAGGTGTCAGACGGGTGTCAGACAGGTGTTAGACAGGTGTCAGACAGGTGTTAGACAGATATCAGACAGGTGTCAGACAGGTGTTAGACAGATATCAGACAGGTGTCAGACAGGTATCAGGTGTCAGACAGGTGTCAGACGGGTGTCAGACAGGTGTTAGACAGGTGTTAGACAGATATCAGACATGTGTCAGACAGGTATCAGGTGTCAGACAGGTGTTAGACAGATATCAGACAGGTGTCAGACAGGTGTCAGACAGGTGTTAGACAGATATCAGACAGGTGT
>NW_013960102.1:0-616 GCF_001266775.1 Austrofundulus limnaeus
GATACTGTGTATATTTGCTCCAAAGTGTTTCATCATATTATTTCAGCCAGAGAAGAACTCCAAGAAATATTTAATGAATAAAAATTAGTTGTATTGTATCAAATGTTTAATAACAATTTATTTTAATGTTAACAGTTATGTGTTCCAATATGCATGATTGTGTCCTTACCTTTTTCCTGTTTTGATGTCTTGTTTATAATTTTTTTTCATGTAAAAATATGAAACAATAACAATGAACAGGGCAACTACAGTACACTGTTCGACATTCCTAATTGGATTTCTCATTCATGTCATCCTTCTAATAAAAAACATACAAGATTTTTTGTTGTTATTTTTTCTTTTAGAATATTTTGTAGTTACTTTGTTAGCATTAACATTACAGTTTGTGTCTTTACAGGTAAACAGATTTAGACATAATTGTCAGTGTAGCGCACACATTTTGAGCCAATTGCATTTTACTCCACCTTAAGAGAGGAAATGTTGTTTGTCAACAAAGATGTTACCGATTTCACCTCAGTTTCTCCCACCACAAGTAAAGCCCATGTTGCCTTCAATCTGTGTATGAGAATGAGGTTGTCTTGTAGTAAAAAACGACTGAATGGTCAAAAGAATTAGA
>NW_013960102.1:1616-1837 GCF_001266775.1 Austrofundulus limnaeus
GGGCACCCCTGTCTCATACCACGTTCCAATTCAAAAAAGCTGGATAGATTACGGTTAGTGCATACTGCTGCCATTGGCAAGGCATATATCAGCTTCACCATGAAACAAATTTAGGGCCGAAGTTAAACATCTCCAAGGTCTTTTTTTTCTTCCTTTTTTTTTTGATCATCTCCAAGGTCTTAAAAAGATAGTTCCACTCCACCCGGTCAAACGCTTTCTCG
>NW_013960103.1:0-837 GCF_001266775.1 Austrofundulus limnaeus
CCACCCCACCCCCCCGTACAAAGCTTGTCCCAAACTCCTTTTCTTTCTCGACACTTCTTCAGCTGGTGCTCGGCTCCAAATGAGATCCACGTTGCTCCAAAGTCAACATGTGGAGGAGTTTCTTTCCTGGCATTAGTTTTGCAGCAACTCATTATGTGGATTTGCATTAATACTTTTATTTACTTCAAAGTTTAGGTAAAACTTAGGACCGCTCAAACAAATACACTACTGTTTATGCAAGAATCAATGTTGTTTTTTTAAATTTATTTCTTTCTTCTGTGGTTGGTGCAGAGCTTCACTGATCGTGTCAATAACTGGAGAAACACTGATGAGACAATACGAAAACTCAACTTGGACTCAATTTATAAAGTGATTTTTTTTGTTGATTGACAATGAACATTTACCATAAAAATAGCTTGTGCTTACTTTAAATGTATGTCAATTTTAATAAATTTAAAAGCTTGCCTAGTTTTGGAGAATAGCTTTTCTACTGTAAGTTTTGAATTGTAAATAAAAGGTCAAGGAGAAGCTTCAAGAAAACTGAGAAATCAAGTATGGAGGTTTGTAAGAAAAAAATTCTCATAAACCACTGGACAGATATTAATAAAAGTCTTGGAAAATTAATAAACCATAGC
This sequence comes from Austrofundulus limnaeus, assembly GCF_001266775.1. Lineage (NCBI taxonomy): Eukaryota > Metazoa > Chordata > Actinopteri > Cyprinodontiformes > Rivulidae > Austrofundulus > Austrofundulus limnaeus. Next base: position 636 of record NW_013960103.1, read on the forward strand.
AAACATACATGAATGCATTTATGAATTTCTGTGAATAAAAATGGCTGCCTTTAATCTGAGCAGTTTAAGCCGTATTACTATTTATAATACATGTAAACAGCTAAGACTGTAAGACAGGGTTATTCAAGTGGTGTCCTGCAGACCCGCGGGTGTCTTTGTGAGTTCATTAAAACACACACACACACACACACACACACACACA
>NW_013960104.1:0-837 GCF_001266775.1 Austrofundulus limnaeus
GTTCTATAGGTACCTCATTATGTGGGTCAGGGTTCTATAGGTACCTCAATGTGAGGGTCAGGTTTCTGTAGGTACCTCATTATGTGGGTCAGGGTTCTATAGGTACCTCAATGTGAGGGTCAGGTTTCTGTAGGTACCTCATTATGAGGGTCAGGGTTCTGTAGGTACCTCATTATGAGGGTCAGGGTTCTGTAGGTACCTCATTATGAGGGACAGGGTTCTGTAGGTACCTCATTATGAGGGACAGGGTTCTGTAGGTACCTCATCATGAGGGTCAGGGTTCTGTAGGTACCTCAAGGTACTACAAGGGTCAGGATTTGGTACGTAACTTGCTACAAGGGTCAGGATTCTGTACTGTTTAAAGCAGATTCTACTTTGTTACAAAGTTCTTCAAGGCTCTGTTCTTGGTGCAGTACTTTTTAAAGGTAATATTAGACTTCTTTTGTACAAAACCGTCAACAAACCTCAGGTGTGAACTGTTTTAGGGGTGGATGAGTTGGAAAATAAATACAAGTGAAATAAAATGAAAAATGTTTTTTAAATACCAATGTGCCGGTCACTCACCGAGCCCCTGCAGGACTCCAAGTCGTCCCTTCTTGTGGCGGCCTCGTTGCTCTAAGCAGGGCAGCCCACCCACACGTGAGAAACAGAGCTTCTTGTTGATGAACAGGAAGAGGACAGCCAACGCCACGATGAAGACGCCTACCGCCGACAGGAAGCCGATGGCCTCGGGTGTGACTGGCAGCAGGAGGGAGAGGGAGAGGGGACATACAATGACACACTGATCAGACCACACAAACAGACAGCCTGGATACACACATACACACATACACACAT
>NW_013960105.1:0-837 GCF_001266775.1 Austrofundulus limnaeus
ACACACACACACACACACACACACACACACACACACACACACACACACACACACTATTTTTAACTTCATTCCCAGTAATGTCTCCGATCCACCACGGGACAACATCTGATCCAAGTTTAATAGTTAGATTTCAGACTGCCCTTGTCCTCATGTCAGGGTGAGAGACAGCTGTTCACAAGATGGACACAGAGACAGAAAGACTGGCTCACTTAGCTGTGGTCCAGGAAGACGAGGTGATCCCTTTCTTTTCTGTTTGTCCCCGTCTCTGTCCCTGTGTCTGTCTCTGTGTCTCCACCGTGAGACCTTATCTTTGCTTCTGTATGTCCTTCAGAATGGTCTTAACGCTCTGCACCTGGCAGCCAAGGAGGGACACGTGGACCTGGTCCAGGAGCTTCTGGACAGGGGGGCAGCAGTAGATTCATCCACGAAGGTAAGACCAGAGAACTGCGGCGTGATAAATCAAACTGAAGGGAAAATAAGCTGAAAGATGCACAAGCTAAAAGCTAAATGTAGAAAAAAAATAATCTGCCTAAAGATAACAGGACAGCCAGAAGTAGTAAAAGGGTAAAACTATAGCTTAAAGCTACATTTATCAGAACAATATAAAAAATATAACAATAGGCTATCTCATAGTCAAAAGAACAGTAAGTGAAAGTTTAAAGTAGGTGAATGAAAGCTAAAAGTAGCATACGTCTCGCTAAAATCTAAACAGTAGTCAAAAGCTTACAATAACAAAACACTGGCTAAAGTTAATTACAGATATGGAGTGTCAAAAATATTCAGCAAAGACTAGGATTACTAAAATGTGAGCTAAGAATATTAATAAAGGCTTATTAG
>NW_013960106.1:0-532 GCF_001266775.1 Austrofundulus limnaeus
CTTCCTGTTTGTTTCTGCTGTTTGATCTCATGTAATCAGTTTAATTAATGATCTGAGACTCTGATTGGTTCAAAGATTATTGGTTGTTTTTAACCTGAATAAACTCAGAAAACTGGTTCTGTTTGTTATTTTTACCTGAATCCTCAGGTGGGACGGCTGCTGCTCTCATCACCTGTTCACACCTGGTCACACCTGTTCACCTGTTCACACCTGGTCACACCTGTTCACATCTGTTCACACCTGGTCACAGCTGTTCACACCTGGTCACAGCTGTTTACACCTGTTCACACCTGGTCACACCTATTCACACCTGTTCACATCTGTTCACACCTGGTCACAGCTGTTCACACCTGGTCACAGCTGTTTACACCTGTTCACACCTGGTCACAGCTGTTCACACCTGGTCACAGCTGTTCACACCTGTTCACACCTGGTCACACCTATTCACACCTGTTCACATCTGTTCACACCTGGTCACAGCTGTTCACACCTGGTCACACCTGGTCACAGCTGGTCACAGCAGTGTAAGGGT
>NW_013960106.1:1532-1836 GCF_001266775.1 Austrofundulus limnaeus
GTAAATCACTGCTTAGACAAGACAAAGGAAACTCTCAGCCAGAGAAAAAAAAAACTTTGAAACACCCCCACTATTTGAATTCCAGCCCAAATGGCAAGTCAATACACAAATAAAAACAGAAAAAACAACAAAAACTCCACATTTAACACAGAAACACACATTTAGGACAGAAACACACACAGGCTGCACTTCCTTGCTGAAACAGAACTTTAAAAAATAACAAAAAAAACTCTTGACATGTGCCCTTTAACTCACAATTAGACGAGTCTCCACCACCTGTTCTGTCATGCTACCTCCCCAGCCT
>NW_013960107.1:0-537 GCF_001266775.1 Austrofundulus limnaeus
GACATGATCCCAAGAGACATGTCCACAGAAACACATGATCCACAGACACATGATCCACAGAGACATGTCCACAGAGACCTAATCCACAGAGACATGTCCACAGAGACATGTCCACAGACACATGATCCACAGACACATGATCCACAGACACATGTCCACAGAGACACATGTCCACAGAGACACATGTCCACAGACACATGTCCACAGACACATGTCCAAAGACACATGTCAACAGAGACAAGATCCAGAGATAAGATCCACAGAGACATGTCCACAGAGACATGTCCAGAGAGACATGTCCACAGACACATGATCCACAGACACATGTCCACAGACACATGATCCACAGACACATGATCCACAGACACATGTCCACAGAGACATGTCCACAGAGACACATATCCACAGAGACACATGTCCACAGAGACATGTCCACAGACACATGTCCACAGAGACATGTCCACAGACACGTCCACAGAGACATGTCCACAGAGACAAGATCCACAGAGACAAGATCCACAGAGACAAGATCCACAG
>NW_013960107.1:1537-1836 GCF_001266775.1 Austrofundulus limnaeus
TGTCCACAGACACATGATCCACAGACACATGATCCACAGAGACATGATCCACAGACACATGTACACAGAGACACATGATCCACAGAGACATGATCCACAGAGACATGATCCACAGAGACATGATCCACAGAGACATGATCCACAGACACATGATCCACAGACACATGTACACAGAGACACATGATCCACAGAGACATGATCCACAGACACATGTACACAGAGACACATGATCCACAGAGACATGATCCACAGACACATGATCCACAGAGACACATGATCCACAGACACATGTTCCACAG
>NW_013960108.1:0-558 GCF_001266775.1 Austrofundulus limnaeus
GGAGTAGCCACAAAACCATCTTTGTAGACAAATGGGATGTTTTATATTGAGATTTTGGAAGCATTTGTTTAGCAAACATTCTTGTTGGGACGATTTTATAATGCAAGGTCAGCATCCCTGGGTGGGCTTGAACCACCATTCTTTCAGTTAACAGCCGAACACGCTTACCAATTGCGCCACAGAGACTGTGTCAAACAAAACAGAGATCGTCACCTCGTGTTGGGTACCCTCCTACTGACAGAAGTGTTTACTTATTGACTTTATTTCATTCACGTACTACCAAAATACCTAGTGTCTATTCACTGTTTTTCTTATTTTGTACTTCCCAAAGCACTTAGACATTTCTCACTAAGTAGCTATAAATGGTTATACTAATGAGGAAAGATGATGCTGTGTTGCAACATTCCTTTGTGCCAAGTCTGTCTTTCAGTCTGCCAAGGTTGTCAGAGCCCAGCTAGCTCAGTTGGTAGAGCATGAGACTAGTTATTCAGTAACATTTTCAAACCAAATTCCTACTTGGATTATTTTACAACATGCTAAATCAATTGAGAAGTTTTT
>NW_013960108.1:1558-1836 GCF_001266775.1 Austrofundulus limnaeus
GTGACCAGCTTTGCATGGAAGAATGCAGCAAAATTGAAAATGGCTTGACTGTTTTTGGTTGATGATAGTTATTCAGTAACGTTTTCAAACAAAATTCCTACTTGGATTATTTTACAACATGCTAAATCAATTGAGAAGTTTTTGCATGAGCTAGCACATGTAGCCAACATTATTTAGTGGAGGATTTCTCATGTCACATACAACTAGATTGTACCTAATGGGTTGACTAGGTATCAAAGGGACATCCAATTGAAAACATAGCTACACCAGTTTGTCAC
>NW_013960109.1:0-445 GCF_001266775.1 Austrofundulus limnaeus
CCCCACAATCCAGAGGTGTTTGGATTTTGGTGAATTTCACCATCTCATCCAGGAGCTGCACGCAGACGAGCATCGCTTTCAGCGGTACTTTCGTGTAACCCGAGCCCAGTTTGACGACCTGCTGTCCCGCGTTGGGGCCCACATCTCCCGCCAGGACACCAACTACAGGCGTGCAATTCCAGCCGAAGAACGGCTGTCCATCTGTCTCAGGTTGGAATCATTTCAGACTACACTGATATAGAGAAAATGTACGCAACAATGCCACAGTAATTAAGTGACTTTCCATTGTCTACCGAACATTTGAACAGTAAACCTCTGTCAGGTGCTCTGTCAGGTGTAGGTGCTCTGTCAAATCAGTGCATGTATACAAATGGATGTATACATATACACACTCCAAACAGCATTTATTCAATCTGTAAATGTGTGTGTGTGTGTGTGTGTGTGT
>NW_013960109.1:1445-1836 GCF_001266775.1 Austrofundulus limnaeus
CAGTAAAAAGCTGAATTGCACATAGTAAAAAAGGTCAAATAACGATTTATAACAACTATTTAGAAAACATTATGTAGTAACCATGTCAGGCAAATGCATAAAAAAACTCAGTAGAATAATTGCAAAAAAAAAAACCCCCAAAAAAATGGAAAAACACTGCATGGGGGGGGTGACGTCGAGTACTTCATGTGTCCTCTGTCAGGGATGCATTTTCAATGTCAAGACTGACTTCCATGTTGTCATACAACAACCTGTGCATTTGAAATTTCACATATTCCCTTTTGTTTTCAGGTATCTTCTGCAGGATTGAAAATAGCCCTAACAGGAAATGTTGGTCAGGATGAAGGGATGGTGCTGGTGCTGGTTGTGGTGGTGGTGGTGGTGGTGGTGG
>NW_013960110.1:0-315 GCF_001266775.1 Austrofundulus limnaeus
CAGGTTTGAGTCCAGGTCTCAGGACTGAGTCCAGGTCTTATCTGGTCAGGTCTGAGTCTAGGTCTCATCTGGTCAGGTCTGAGTCCAGGTCTCAGGTCTGAGTCCAGGTCACATCTGGTCAGGTCTGAGTCCGGGTCTCATCTGGTCAGGACTGCGTCTAGGTCTCATATGGTCAGGTCTGAGTCCAGGTCTCAGGACGGAGTCCAGGTCTCATGTGGTCAGGTCTGAGTGTAGGTCTCATCTGGTCAGGTCTGAGTGTAGGTCTCATCTGGTCAGGTCTGAGTCCAGGTCTCAGGTCTTAGTCCAGGTCTCATC
>NW_013960110.1:1315-1836 GCF_001266775.1 Austrofundulus limnaeus
CATCTGGTCAGGTCTGAGTCCGGGTCTCATCTGGTCAGGACTGCGTCTAGGTCTCATCTGGTCAGGTCTGAGTCCAGGTCTCAGGACTGAGTCCAGGTCTCATGTGGTCAGGTCTGAGTCTTGGACTCATCTGGTCAGGTCTGAGTCCAGGTCTCAGGTCTGAATCCAGGTCTCATCTAGTCAGGTCTGAGTCCAGTTCTCAGGTCTGATTCCAGGTCACATCTGGTCAAGTTTGAGTCCAGGTCACATCTGGTCAGGTTTGAGTCCAGGTCTCAGGACTGGGTCCAGGTCTCATGTGGTCAGGTCTGAGTCTAGGTCTCATCTATTCAGGTCTGAGCCCTTGTCTCAGGTCTGAGTCTAGGTCTCATCTGGTCAGGCCTGAGTCCAGGTCCCATCTGGTCAGGTCTGATTGCAGGTCTCAGGTCTGAGTCCAGGTCTCATCTGGTCCGGTCTGTGTCTAGGTCTCATCTGGTCAAGTTTGAGTCCAGGTCTCAGGTCTGAGTCCAGGTCTCATCTGGTCC
>NW_013960111.1:0-836 GCF_001266775.1 Austrofundulus limnaeus
TGAAATATCGCGATATTTCAGTGTATCGATATTTTCTTACACCTCTAATGTGAAGTGCATTTAAGACTCAGTTAAAATCAATAAAACAGCTTACACGGCCATGTTGATTTGAGACTATGCCAGGAAAGGCGGTGGGCGACATGCATTCCTCCAAGGAATTCCAGGCCTTGAATTTCCCTTGAGTTTTCAGCATTGTACAGAATTTAACGCAACATTTTCGAGTTTAGTGCAAATCTCTCATCATCCCCGATAAAAAGAGCCCCTGTGATGTGAAGCAAACTGATTTGAGGTGCCTACAGTGAAGAGCTGCGGTTGTAAAAAGAGACTATTTAAAAAAAAAGCTGCCAGCTTTGAACGTCCGCACACTTTTTTTAACCCACTTTATCCAACTCGAGCCTCGAAATCAAATGATTTTCATGACCGAAGGCACATGGTCAAGTATTGCTTAACACTCAGGTTCCAGCATCTCGTTTATATGAACTGCAATTTCATTTGATTTAGGCTCATTAATCCACATTAAGATTCAAGTGTTGTAGTGGATGTGGCTTCTGCGAGCGAAGACATGAAAAGAGCCACAGATGAAGGGAGCAGAGCCACGGAGAGAGCTGTGTACCTGCAACTGCTGCGTTTGATCCAAACCCCGGGTCTTTGAAGTTTGCATGCCTTTGTGCTGGGCCAAACGGGGGCATCTGTATGTGTGTAACTAACCCTGCGTGCCAGTGATGTCATCATTCACACATGATCATATACGGGATGCGATAACATATAGATTCAAGTGAATTAATTATGTTTTCTCTTTTAATGTGACTTTCTGCAGCATGGTTGCAGGGTGTGTG
>NW_013960112.1:0-445 GCF_001266775.1 Austrofundulus limnaeus
CTGTAAGACCAAACAAATTTGCAGCCTCAGCTTCACACGTGTTGGGGGGGGGGACCCAGGAAGAACTGATGACATCATCACCCCACACACTTACACACATGCACCACCCTTCCCTCAAATACTCACGAGCTGGGCCCCCACACCCTTTAACTGTGCCTCAGTTGAGATCCAGCGATTATGAGTGAGCCAGGTCGTGGGGCTAAAACAGTTCCCCACAGAGCCACTCAGATAAGTCTCGTCGTGAGATAAAAAACCCCGAAATGGCTGAGGCAAAAACTGAACAGCGGCGAAGATGTGACAATATGAAGTGTTGTGAGGGAAACCGATGTCCGAAACACGTGCAGCGTGACACCGCTAGGAGTGGAGGTCCACCTGCTTTTCCAGAGTGTTTTAGAATGTGTTGCAACAACATGGGGGCAAACAAGGTCAGATCTGAAATACCCCA
>NW_013960112.1:1445-1836 GCF_001266775.1 Austrofundulus limnaeus
AACACGTTGGAACAATGCACAGAAAGTCTGCGTGTATGGTGGTCAATAATGATTTAATTCTGAGCAACAAACAAACAGAATTCAATCAGGAATTTCTGTCGGCTTGTGGCTGGCTTCGTCAGCAGAAACAGCCAGTAAGGAGTAATTCACCTTCTCCGGGATCCCAGAGCGAGCGGAGGAAAACGCTGAAGCCTTGGTTTGGAATTTCATTCAACATCAGCTAAAACTTCCAGACGACGCAGTTAAAGACATCACATTCCACCATGTCCACCAATTCAGAGGTAAGCGACCCGGCAACAATAGACCTCGCCCAATTATAGCTAAATTCGAGCATTTCAAACAGAACAGGTGAAAAGCCGAGGCAAAGAGCTACGTGGTACGGATTTTAGTG
>NW_013960113.1:0-245 GCF_001266775.1 Austrofundulus limnaeus
GAACTGTTTGATAGATTAAGGAAATGGATTACACTCAACTGCATCATAATAGGTGATTTCAATGTCACATTGACCAAATCAGATATCGCTCACAATTGCACATTTTCAGACGATTCCAGCAGAAACACACTTCTCAACCTCATCAGAGACAACAGTTTATTAGACATATGGAGAACATTTCATCCCAACAAAAAACATTTCACAAGGAAACAGATTGTTTTAGGTCATTTAAAACAATCCAGAAT
>NW_013960113.1:1245-1836 GCF_001266775.1 Austrofundulus limnaeus
CTCACACACCAACAGGCAAATAACACAGACTTTATATTGAGACATAGAAGGATATTCACAGGCATCATCCTGCACCAAATCAACAAAGAAAAGTATGGCAGAGATTGTACAGTTTGTCTTTCAGACCCTGAAAACATAGAGCACCTGTTCCTCCACTGTCCTGGCTGCGCCCCTTTCTGGAAGAAAATCGAGGAGATCGTTGGAAGCATCTTTGTAGATGCCAAGAAAAACAAAGAAGAATGGAACTGGATAAGGCTTTTTGGTCTTGTGAGATCAGAAGGACAACTTAATGACAGTCAATTTTTCCTATGCAACATCATCCTCTCAATAGCCAGGCATTCAATATACGTCTGCAGAAACTATCAACTCTATGAGAAAAAAAACTCTGGATAGTTGGAAGCTGTTCATGGGACTTCTACAAGAGCACTACAAAACACTTCAAGATATCAACAAACAACTTTGTCAGGACACCTATGACTATCTAAAAAACTGTGAACACTTCAAGGAATGGGGAATATGATGCGGATACTTCATTGACAGAGCCTCGTTTATGTTGAAGCTGAAGTGAAGGACTCGCTGAGTGATCTTTGA
>NW_013960114.1:0-349 GCF_001266775.1 Austrofundulus limnaeus
GAGGATATGGAGGTAGTTGGACAGAGGACATGGAGGTATTTGGACAGAGGACATGGAGGTAGTTGGACAGAGGACATGGAGGTAGGACAGAGGACATGGAGGTACTTGGACAGAGGACATAGAGATAGTTGGACAGAGTACATGGAGGTAGTTGGACAGAGTACATGGAGGTAGTTGGACAGAGGACATGGAGGTAGTTTGACATAGGACATGTTGGTAGTTGGACAGAGGACATGTAGGTAGTTGGACAGAGGACATGGATGTATTTGGACAGAGGACATGGAGGTAGTTGGACAGAGGATATGGAGGTATTTGGACAGACATGGATGTAGTTGGACAGAGGACATGG
>NW_013960114.1:1349-1835 GCF_001266775.1 Austrofundulus limnaeus
CATGTCGGTAGTTGGACAGAGGACAAGTAGGTAGTTGGACAAAAGACATGTAGATATTTGGACAGAGGACATGTAGGTAGTTGGACAGAGGACATGGAGGTAGTTGGACAGAGGACATGGAGGTAGTTGGACAGAGGACATGGAGGTATTTGGACAGAGTACATGGAGGTAGTTGGACAGAGGACATGGATGTAGGACAGAGGACATGGAGGTAGTTGGACAGAGGACATGGAGGTAGGACAGAGGACATGGAGGTAGTTGGACAGAGGACATGTAGATATTTGGACAGAGGACATGTAGGTAGTTGGACAGAGGACATGGAGGTAGTTGGAAAGAGGACATGTAGATATTTGGACAGAGGATATGGAGGTAGTTGGACAGAGGACATGGAGGTAGTTGGACAGAGGACATGGAGGTAGTTGGAAAGAGGACATGTAGATATTTGGACAGAGGATATGGAGGTAGTTGGACAGAGGACATGGAGAT
>NW_013960115.1:0-207 GCF_001266775.1 Austrofundulus limnaeus
TGTTGTCACATGTTGTGTAACCACTGCAGCTGTGTGTTTGTCACGTTGTGTAACCACTGCAGCTGTATGTGTTGTCACATGTTGTGTAACCAGTGCAGCTGTGTGTGTTGTCACATGTTGTGTAACCACTGCAGCTGTGTGTTTGTCACGTTGTGTAACCACTGCAGCTGTATGTGTTGTCACATGTTGTGTAACCAGTGCAGCTGT
>NW_013960115.1:1207-1835 GCF_001266775.1 Austrofundulus limnaeus
GTCACATGTTGTGTAACCACTGCAGCTGTGTGTTTGTCACGTTGTGTAACCACTGCAGCTGTATGTGTTGTCACATGTTGTGTAACCAGTGCAGCTGTGTGTGTTGTCACATGTTGTGTAACCAGTGCAGCTGTATGTGTTGTCACATGTTGTGTAACCAGTGCAGCTGTATGTGGTGTCACATGTTGTGTAACCAGTGCAGCTGTATGTGTTGTCACATGTTGTGTAACCAGTGCAGCTGTATGTGTTGTCACATGTTGTGTAACCAGTGCAGCTGTGTGTGTTGTCACATGTTGTGTAACCACTGCAGCTGTATGTGTTGTCACATGTTGTGTAACCACAGCAGCTGTGTGTGTTGTCACATGTTGTGTAACCACTGCAGCTGTGTGTGTTGTCACATGTTGTGTAACCACTGCAGCTGTGTGTGTTGTCACATGTTGTGTAACCAGTGCAGCTGTATGTGGTGTCACATGTTGTGTAACCACTGCAGCTGTATGTGTTGTCACATGTTGTGTAACCACTGCAGCTGTATGTATTGTCACATGTTGTGTAACCACTGCAGCTGTGTGTGTTGTCACATGTTGTGTAACCACTGCAGCTGTGTGTGTTGTCACATGTTGTGTAACCA
>NW_013960116.1:0-835 GCF_001266775.1 Austrofundulus limnaeus
TAACTAACACAGTTTATTATCTGACCAGTACCAGCTGATATTAAACTAACAGTTTATTATCTGACCAGTACCAGCTGATATTAAACTAACAGTTTATTACCTGACCAGTACCAGCTGATATTAAACTAACAGTTTATTACCTGACCAGTACCAGCTGATATTAAACTAACAGTTTATTATCTGACCAGTACCAGCTGATATTAAACTAACAGTTTATTACCTGACCAGTACCAGCTGATATTAAACTAACAGTTTATTATCTGACCAGTACCAGCTGATATTAAACTAACAGTTTATTACCTGACCAGTACCAGCTGACATTAAACTAACACAGTTTATTATCTGACCAGTACCAGCTGATATTAAACTAACACACTACCTGCCGGTAAGGAGCTGGCTCCTGGACGGGCTGCACAGAGGTTGGACGTAGTAGTTCTCCAGTTTGACCCCCTGCGCCGCCAGCCGGTCCAGGGTCGGGGTCTTGATCTCGGAGCCATGGTAGCCCACATCCCTGAAGCCCTGGTCGTCCACCAGGATGAAGACGATGTGCGGCTGAGAGCTCTCGTCTCCTCCGTTCAGCTCGGATCTCCAGGTTTCCCACGACCTCTGAACGCTCCATGAGTAGGAGACCAAGGAACCGAGGACCAGACCCAACCGAGCCCACAGGACCAACATGGTTCAGCCCGATCCGGATCCAGATCCGGGGGAACGGTCACAGCGCGGCACTGCACGTGGAGGAGGGGGGCGCATGTTCACTTGGAAATCAGGTTCGGTTCTACTCCAGTCCCACCAGCTCACAGTCCTGCAGCCTGCCAGAACCAGAACCAGAACCAGA
>NW_013960117.1:0-458 GCF_001266775.1 Austrofundulus limnaeus
GCCTGGCTCTGAGCAGTCAAAGAAAAAGAATTATTGGGGACCCCTTTTTGGATCCTGTGAAGCTCAGAACACTGAGTGTTTATAACTTTGTGTCCTTCATCCGAGGGATGCAAAGGTTTGAATAAAGCTCAGCGTCTTTTTGGGGAGAACAATAGTCATATGGGTTCCTTATCCATGCCCACTTACTTACTATAACCATTCATACCTCATGACTAAGAAATCCCACACAAACACAAGGAAAACATGGAAACTCCACACAGAAAGACCCCAAGTCCAAATCAAGGATCAAACCATGGACCTTTTATCTGTGAGGCAACAGTGCTAACCACAATACCTGTTCTCCACTTTCTATATGTTCTCCTGGAAATCAATATGAAGGTCAGAATAAATGTTTGGCCTCTCTCTTTGAATGTGTTTGAAAAAGGAAAAAAAAGAGAACAGGCATTAGGAACATAGGG
>NW_013960117.1:1458-1835 GCF_001266775.1 Austrofundulus limnaeus
GGATGGATGGATGGATGGATGGATGGATGGATGGATGGATGGATGGATGGATGGATGGATGGATGGATGGATAGCATTTTGAAACTAATGCATTCAATTTCAAATTTTGCACATTCAGGTTCAATCTGAACAATTCAGATTCTGTTCCTGCTTGCACAAGATTTATCCCATAGAAAAGCCTCCTAATTCCTTAACTTTTAAAAAAGCCTGGCACCTCCGCGTCATGTTGGTCACTTCTTAGTTATCTCCAGAGAAAACCATATACAGACAAGTAAAAACGATGAAATTTGCACAGTGGATGGGACACAAAACTATGATCTAAGCCACGCTCAGTTACACAGGGGAGCCAAAATTTAAAACTTGGTCCAAGCCAAGGT
>NW_013960118.1:0-265 GCF_001266775.1 Austrofundulus limnaeus
TGACCACAGAGATTCAAAGACATTCATTTGAATTCATATCTGACATCTTGGCAGGTGTGGATGACATAGTTCACTAAATCTTTATGGGGATGTAGCTCAGTGGTAGAGCGCATGCTTTGCATGTGTGAGGTCCTGGGTTCAATCCCCAGCATCTCCAGGAGTTTAACATCAATCCTGACAGTTTTCAAAAAGATTTTATCTATAGTGTTTACAGAAACATGCAGCTTTCAAGTCATGGATGTATTCTTGGCAGAAACTGAAAACA
>NW_013960119.1:0-393 GCF_001266775.1 Austrofundulus limnaeus
CCCTAACCCTAACCCTAACCCTAACCCCTAACCCTAACCCTAACCCTAACCCTAACCCTAACCCTAACCCTAACCGACATTTTTGGGTTTTCATCCTATTACCCTAACCCTAACCCTAACCCTAACCCTAACCCTAACCCTAACCCTAACCCTAACCCTAACCCTAACCCTAACCGCCACATGGACCAAACTTGGCACAAAGGTGGGGCCCCTCTGGGGGGTTCTCTGAGCCAAGTTTCAGGTCCCTCACATTTTTAGTTTTTTCGCTAGAAGCTAAGAGCAATCACATTTTTGGGTTTTCATCCTATTACCCTAACCCTAACCCTAACCCTAACCCTAACCCCTAACCCTAACCCTAACCCTAACCCTAACCCTAACCCTAACCCTAACCCC
>NW_013960119.1:1393-1835 GCF_001266775.1 Austrofundulus limnaeus
TGTTCGGACTCATTCAGTTCACATTGTATAGAAAAATATGTTCATACTTTGTGTAAACTTAGAATTTGTTCGGACTCATTCAGTTCACATTATGTGTAAAGCGATCCTACTTTGTGCAGCTGATACTTGTTTTAATATATTCAGTTCACATTGTATAGGATAAAATCAGTTTAAAAAGAAGTGAGTTCAGAAGGTGATGACGTTTGAACCTTGGCTGAGCGACCACGGCGACATTTGTCGTCGGGGCCGATCCCCACCTGTTCAAAACCGGTAAGCCCTACTGGAGAGAGGAGCTTCTTTTATTGCCCCTGTTAGAGGGTAAAAATTTAAACTAACTTCTAGTACCTAAAAATGAAAAACAACCAACTTACCTCATTTTTTAGGAACCAGGGAGTAATTCATAATTCCTCCAGCAGATGGTGCCATCGGATCAATTATGATC
>NW_013960120.1:0-372 GCF_001266775.1 Austrofundulus limnaeus
GTGGTGAAAAGATGAGTAAACTCAAACACACGCTGTCACATGTTCTGTCAATGAAACTTTTTCTTTCTTTTTTTATTGTATGAATAGTAAAAGATGTGTAAAAAAAACAAGCTGCTCTGAAAGTATGAACTTTGACAAAATAAAATGTTGAACAAACTATCTGGCACTGTTTTTGAAGAATGTTTTGATAACAAGTGTAGAAGTTTTATCTATAATCCTTTTTGTTTCTGTGTTTTATTTCTATGTGGATTTGGACCCTGCTCTCGGCCTGACTGCACTGTGTGTGTGTGGCGGTTAGAGGACGGACTTCCGGTCGGACGTGGCAGACTTGACAAGGGCGGTAGGCTTGAATTTGTTGGCGGTAGCATAAAC
>NW_013960120.1:1372-1834 GCF_001266775.1 Austrofundulus limnaeus
CACATGTGGGAAAGCCTTTAATTTTGACTCTTGGGTTTATTTACATTATTTGACAAAGGCTATGTTGGGTTCTTTTGTTTACTATTCACTGAACAATAGTGCTAGCTCTGTTTTTCTGTCTGTATTTTCCTTTTGTGTCTAATTTCTGACTTTAAAGGTACACCTGATAGTTTTACTTCTTTTTGAATTATGTTTCTTATGTCAGATGTTGTTTGACCTATGGGTGTTTTTGGCATAATTAATGTTTTACCTATGTGTGGCGTGTCTACACAGTTTGGATTTTGAAACCTTATCTTTTTGTTTAGTTTTTTTCAATTGGTTATTATGGTTTTTACCTGTTTAGACTATCTGTCTTACTGAGCTTGGAAAATTGATCTTAGTATTTAGAGAAATACGAACGTCTGATTACATATTGCATAATGCTTGCCAGTGGTTTGTCCATCAAGGAGGTTTGCGTTATTT
>NW_013960121.1:0-627 GCF_001266775.1 Austrofundulus limnaeus
AAAGTGGCCACTTTTGCATTTATTTCATACAATACAATAAAATGGATTTTACAAGAATCAAATGAAAAATTTATATGTGGGGTAATAGGAAATCATATGTCGACATATGTTTCTCATAAATGTTTCATATATTTTTTATAATATCTTTCCTAAGTCTGTTTAGAAAAACTTATATATTACATATATGAAAAAAATGCTGCTATATATAGGTTTTCTGTATGTTAAGCAATTATTTCTCAAAAGAAAATTATGTTATTTTTATATGTTTAATATAAAGTTTTTATATAAAATCAAACAAAATTCTGTATTAAATTCATATATGAATATGTACCATTACATATAGATTTTGTGGCTGATATTTCATAGTATTTATGCCACAAAATCTATATGTAATGGTACATATTCATATATGAATTTAATACAGAATTTTGTTTGATTTTATATAAAAACTTTATATTAAAAACAAACAAAATTCTGTATTAAATTCATATATGAATATGTACCATTACATATAGATTTTGTGGCATAAATACTATGAAATGTCAGCCAGTGAAATTTGCAGTACATTTATAAACACACACACACACACACACACACACACACACACACACACACACACACACACAC
>NW_013960121.1:1627-1834 GCF_001266775.1 Austrofundulus limnaeus
AAGGAGTAAAAGATTTATTTTATCAATGACTACTCTCGAGTCCTCTGATATAAATCTGACAGATCAGCCATGTAAAACACACTTAAAGACCTGAAAACAACATGCACACCTTTATGCACATTAACAAATCTTGAAAGAGCTAGTACAAACAGACTGTTGTATCGTGAAATGCTTAACAAGTCATAATCACACAACACTCTTATTTAC
>NW_013960122.1:0-834 GCF_001266775.1 Austrofundulus limnaeus
GTCTTATATTACAACTAATCGGGGATCCCTTTAAAGATGAACAACTGCACATCAAACCTGTGTCGAGGTTCTGCTGAATTTCTCCTGCAGTAAATCGATATCTTTGTTCAGTTTAGCGCTGAGCTCCTGTTTGTGACAGATCTCATCTTTCTCCACCTGCTCCTCCTGCAGCAGAGACTCCAACTTCAAGTTCAAGTCCTGGAAATGAAGCGCAGAACAGACTTTTCAAAACAAAAAACACACAAAAAACACACAGACCAGTTTCACTTGAAAGACAGAAAACTCACAAAAACTCCGCAACATAAAAGAACGAGCTACTTCTAGAGATAAGAAATGATCAGGAGGATCAAAATGTTTTTAAGTAGTTCTCTTCCATGCTTTACAAACACTAACCATCAGGTTTTGTTGCAGATCTTCAGTCTGTTGTTCCTCATCTCTCATCATATTCTCTGAATCTGTCAGCTGTTCCTTCAGCTGTAGTTCTTTCTGGTACTCTGACACTGAAAGCATGAAAACAGACATTAGGTTTAGATCAATGACAAACTCACATGTTTGAACTGTTCCCTGTGAATCAGAGTAATCTGTTGTACGTACTGGACTCGTTATCGTTACTGGGGAAGCTGTGAACTGAGTTTAACCCACTGCTGAACAGCAGGATGGTGTTCTCCAGGGCTTCAGTTTCCAGCTCCATCTTACACACTTTGGTATCCAAATCGTCTCCTTCCTGCTTGAGCTCCTCTTTTTCCTGTGCAGCCTTCAGAAGAACACACAGCCGTGCTTCAAATGGAACAAACTGACTTTGTTCTGCAGGAGGTTCTGTGTGTGTGTGTGTGT
>NW_013960123.1:0-834 GCF_001266775.1 Austrofundulus limnaeus
CTGTAAAAACAAGCATGTGGTTATTTTCAGTTGATTGTTTTAGATTTTGAAACAGACGTTCGTATTGTGTAACCTGGCTGCTAAACACAGGTGAACCACATTTATATACGGAGCTTCCTATCCTGCACTTCTACCTGATTTCAGACACACTCAGCCCGACTGCTCCACCACACTCATCCAACAGTAATGACAGGCCTTCATGTAATGTGCTGAGCCACTGTAAAGTCAGCCTCGTCTCTCCTGCTTTAGAGGAGATCTGATCTGACAGGAAGAGGTTGTTTGGAGTGAATTGTGCTGAAATGGGCAAACAAATAGTGCAGTTACCTTTGTTTGTTTTCTAGTTAAAGATGATGTTTAAATATCTGTATTAAAGTGTGATTCATCAGTGTCACCCTGCTGCCTGCACCTGTTCGCGCCAAGCCTGGCCTGCTGGGTGAAACTAAAAATGGAAGAGCAGGAAAATTGATTCCTCTGTGGACTCTGGTTTCACTTGGATAGAACAGACAGTGGGTGTAATAAAATTAAGTCCACAGAAATTGTAATAAGAAAATAGTTTGTGTTTATCTGCTTGTGCTTGTAATTTCTTGCATTTATTACAATGAGGTGCACGGTTCTCCCCTTTTATGCTTGCAAAATCATTTTTATTGAAGTATTATCAAAACATATGTGCAACTATTAAAACTGGCAACTTTAAAAATCTGTGAAATTCCAACTCTGTCCCTGTTTGTGCTAAGAAGCTGAGTGGGTCAAAATTAGATGTGTTTTTATGAAGGGGAATGTTAGAAAACTGGTCTTAGGCACCGTAATGTGTCTATTTTTGAAACTGCAAATAAT
>NW_013960124.1:0-554 GCF_001266775.1 Austrofundulus limnaeus
TTCTGACAATTTATAGTGCTGTGAAATATTAGCTTTATGATCTTCAAATTTTAACAATAACATGAAAGTTGTGGACATTTGCACAAACATCTCAACACCTGTTGAGTTTTTTTTCTTCGTTTTTATAGCTGTATTGTAAGAAAAAATTGGAGCACTCAGAAAAATAAATGAAGATACTGTCATTGAAAGATGCCAAACGGTGGACTTTACCTGGCTTTATACTGAAAAGTTTCACTAATCACAACCTGGGTTTGAGTGATTCAGACAGTAGTTTAGAATAATTTAGTTCATGTTAGAAGAGTTTGTGAGTCCAGACTTGAAGTGATGTATGTGTGTGTGTGTGTGTGTGTGTGTTAAAAGATGCTAAATTTGATACAATCACCCTTTAACCATTTCCTGAATATGAAGCTGCACTCTGAAGACAATTTCAGATTAATACCCTGGTCTCACTCTGTTTGGGTGTTGTCTGATCGAGATCCTGCTGGTTATTTAAAATTGTATTTATGGTCTGAATCACTCAAACCCAGGTTGTGATTTGTGAAACTTTTCAGTAT
>NW_013960124.1:1554-1834 GCF_001266775.1 Austrofundulus limnaeus
ACAGATTATTTGGGCAGACAGAGACAATTATCATCAAACCTTAAGTTCAATAATAAACGTTAAAGTCAGTCACAATAAGCTAGTATCCTTTCACTGAGTCAATTTATCTACACTCACAAAGATTATAAGAAACTTGAAGGTTAATAAAAGGGAGTTGTTAATCCATCGATACAAGAGGGGACGTTAATCATGCCTGAATTAACTCGCCAAACCTTCTTTAATACCAACTTAATGATCCAGAGATTCACCACACCACAGCTGAGCACACACCGTCACAGAG
>NW_013960125.1:0-834 GCF_001266775.1 Austrofundulus limnaeus
GTTTGTTGTGTTACATCTTTACTGTTTGTTGTGTTACAACTTTACTGTTTGTTGTGTTACAACTTTACTGTTTTCTGTTTGTTGTGTTACAACTTTACTGTTTTCTGTTTGTTGTGTTACTACTTTACTGTTTGTTGTGTTACAACTTTACTGTTTTCTGTTTGTTGTGTTACTACTTTACTGTTTTCTGTTTGTTGTGTTACTACTTTACTGTTTGTTGTGTTACAACTTTACTGTTTGTTGTGTTACAACTTTGCTGTTTTCTGTTTGTTGTGTTAAAACTTTACTGTTTGTTGTGTTACAACTTTACTGTTTGTTGTGTTAAAACTTTGTTGTGTTTCCATGGTTACAGGATATTTTGAGGTTGAACTAACCTGAATCAGTAAATCTGAGTTTAAAGGCTTCAGGCTTGGTGCCGTCACACCTGGAACAGATTATTTATTGAATGAAGTCTTTAGTTTTAGATTTAATAATAAAAGTTGTGTGAGTCACACATGAAACTAATAATAATAAATGATCAATAAGAAGAGGAGTCCTTTGTCTCACCTGTCGGTCTCCTGCAGGTGTCTCCTTGTCTTCCTGCTCCTCGCTCCTCCTGCAGCTGCCGGGGTGAGTCCAGCTCTTTGCCCAAACTTCTGGTTTTTTTATTTATTTTCATACAAACTGAATTTCGTGACTTAATCCAAAGAATTTTCTTCAATATTTTAAAATCCCAGGTGTGAACTGAGTCATGTGACTTATTTTATATAATATTTATTCATTTCATTTAAAAAACAAAACAAAACTCATTACATACAACAAAACAAAACAAATCAAATGAAATCAAATGAAATC
>NW_013960126.1:0-427 GCF_001266775.1 Austrofundulus limnaeus
CAAAGGAACTGTCCAAGGTCCTGAAAGAGCTGAAATGTTTCAGGCCTTCGGACAACGTGAAGGGCAATGAAATGTCCAAGGTCCTAACAGTGCTGAAATGTGTCAGGCATTCAAATAGTGTGAAGGGCCAAAGGAACTGTCCAAGGTCCTAAAAGTGCTGAAATGTTTTAGGCCCTAAGAAACAGTGAAGGGCCAAAGGAACTGTCCAAGATCCGGAAGGTGCTGAAATGTTTCAGGCCTTCGGACAACGTGAAGGGCAATGAACTGTCCAACGTCCTAACAGTGCTGAAATGTGTCAGGCATTCAAATAGTGTGAAGGGCCAAAGGAACTGTCCAAGGTCCTAAAAGTGCTGAAATATTTTAGGACCTAAGACACTGTGAAGGGCCAAAGGAACTGTCCAAGATCCGGAAGGTGCTGAAATGTTTC
>NW_013960127.1:0-834 GCF_001266775.1 Austrofundulus limnaeus
TGTGACAGAAAGTGAACCATACGTCACCACGGGGTCCTGGCAGGGCTGCAGGGACAGGCAGCAGCAGTCAAAGTCTTTGATGGCGTCTTTGCCCAAACGAACACTCTGTGTCCCATAACCAGATGCAGCTGAGAGGGATGAGGGAAGAAACAAGTCAACATACTTATAATATGTATTAGAAGATAATGTGAAGTCTATGAAGTGTTTCAGCTCCTGATCCACTCACTTTTCAAAGCAAACACTTTAAAAATGCTTTACTGGTCTTCATCTATAATTTTCCAGACTGTTTTTTTTCCTGGACCAAACAAAATTACACATCAGTCAGTGAAGTTTGCTCACCTGTATCTTTCTTTTTCTCATGGTAGGTGTAGACGGCTCCAGCAGTACAGTTCTTTCCATGACGAGTCATTTTATTACAATATTTATTTCACTTTAAACCGAAATGCGTTAAAAATATTCCTATTATTATATGCTGTAGCTTCTTGCGTCATGTGCTAGCATTAGCCGCTAATGCTAGTAGAAAAAACGCGTACCGTCGTAAACTGTATTCTGACAAGATTACAGTTAAAAAAAAGGAATTAACTATATAATTGTATTGTTACTGATACTAAATGACCTCTCCAGAGATAAATATATGTTTTGTGTCAATTTGTAGCGCTTCGTCTCTTGTTGATGTGAGAAGGTTTCTCCTCTTGTTTATGTAGTTCTTCTTCTTCGGTCAGATTTGTTGTCGGTTTTTACCGCCCCCTGCTGGACAGCACAACATCTGCTTTACCCCAATGAGGTTCTCCGGAGGACCCGGCCTGTCGTTTTGGACACAGCCCATATCCGTTT
>NW_013960128.1:0-834 GCF_001266775.1 Austrofundulus limnaeus
TGGATGGATGGATGGATGGATGGATGGATGGATGGATGGATGGATGGATGGATGGATGGATGGATGGATGGAACATTATAAGAAAAACAGCTTTCCATAAAATGCTTATTGCAAAGCATGAGGCACTTTTTAGAAGCCCCCTTCCCCACCCGAACGACCGACCCTATCGCCCCTGTCTTGGAATAACTCATCCTATCATAACGTGTCAGTGCGGAGGCTCGCCTGTGCGTTTGTTTGTACACATGCGCGTGCGTCAGCCGGCGTGTGCGCTTTGTGTGCCCTTGCCTGCGTCGTGGTGCAACTCGATGCAGAGCTCCTGCGCTCAGCAGGCAGACGTACAGACGCACAGGACGGACAGCCAGGAGGATTCCTGCTGCTGCCGCTGACTCGGCTCAGCCCTCCTTCTCCCGTCACGCTGAAATCAAAGTCTGGGATTCCTTCAGTGTTCAGACAGCGGGAATGCGCATCTGGACCCGGACTCTGTCCCGGACACAATTACGCGTAGAGGCTGCAGCTCTCCAGGTCCTCCTTACCCGTTTGATGAGCAGCTGGGTTGTTTTATTCTAAGAGGATGGCGGGCGCAAAGTGCCGCTTAAAAACACCGAGGTAAGACGCTGCTTCCTTGAAAAAAATAAATATTTTTAAAAAAATTAAAATGGGGCCAAAACGTATCCAATCAATAAGTCTACAATCGGTTTACCTGGATTTCCAAACTAATGGGTGAATCTGTGGCACAACTTGTACCTTATAGCTACCTTATTTATCAAACTGAGGAGGAGAGGAGACCATGGATAACAGTGCAAACAGCGTGCGACTATAAAAGAGAGGGAAAAC
>NW_013960129.1:0-834 GCF_001266775.1 Austrofundulus limnaeus
GAATTTGAGAAAAAAAAATTTAAAAATCAGATAAAACTTGGGGTACGTGAACGCTGATCTGCTGGTTCAAAGATCTTTCAGGAATTTCGTAAGATAAACTATAGTTAAAAACTCTGGTATTACTGCAGAATAACCACTCTTTCCTTCCTCTCCTCTCTCTGTAGATGGAGGTGATTATGGTCTGAACGAGAAGGACATGGAAGCATCAGTCGCTACGGTGCAGTCGCTGTGTGAACAGATTGAAGCTGACCTAATCCTGCTGAGAGAGAGAACTGACGCTGGTGGGAAGATTCAAGACTACCTCATCCGTCGGCATGTGGGGGAGCAGGATTTCCTGGAAGTCAGGTAGAAATGATGACAACAGGCTCCAGGAAGTGAAAAGATCATGCACATACCTTCCTGCTGAGGCTGACTGATCAGTTTAGCTGTTATTTATCAGCAAATCTCAAATTATCCGTTACAGCTACACATTTATGTGGTTAAAGTGTTTGGAATTACAGAGCATCGACACTTACTAAAGGACAAGCATACACAGTATATCTACAGGCATTATTCAGACCAAAAATCCAAACTTCTCCCTCTTCTTTCGTCCTGTGTTCAGAGTGGCGGTGGTTGGCAATGTGGACGCCGGAAAGAGCACCCTGCTCGGCGTGTTGACCCATGGCGAGCTGGATAACGGCAGAGGCTTTGCTCGCCAGAAGCTCTTCAGACACAAACACGAAATGGAGAGTGGCAGGACCAGCAGTGTGGGTAATGACATCCTGGGCTTTGACCAGGACGGTCAGGTAAGCTGCTTTCACTTCTGAGTAGGGACATATGCATAACTAATAACAG
>NW_013960130.1:0-834 GCF_001266775.1 Austrofundulus limnaeus
TTAACTATAGTTGAAGTAAATATTCATCAAATAATATCTACTGTTACATCCAGTTTAGGTTCCCTTTAAAACATTTTATGAAGCCTTTATATTTGACCTGAAACAATCTGTTGTGTTTTCTGCGTCCTCACCTGAGCGAGTCCTGCAGTTCCTGTAGGCAGGAAACGCTCTGAGAGCCGCGAGGAAAACATTTCTCTCCGTCCGGAGACGTTCGGGACGAGCACGGGCTCAGCTTCAGCTCCTCCACCTGTTGCTGGAGGTCCTCCACCTGCGTCTGCAGCAGCTCCACCGTTTCTGCTAACCTGTGTGGAAAAAAACAAGTCCCATAAAGCTGACAGGAAGGAAATCTGTGGCTAGAAATAAAAATAACTCGTTGTTTTCACCCCTGGATCTTCTGCTGAGCCATCCTGTTGTCCAGAACCAGCCTCTGGTTGCTCTGCTCCAGCTCACGGGCGGACACGTCGAGCTGCTCGTAAACTTTAGCGTGCTGTTCGTTCACCTGCCGGAGGAGCTCCACCTGCTTGTTCAGGTACTGAGACACAAATCAGAAGAAGAGAAAACAGACATTTAATGATTCCACTGAGTTATTAGCTACAACACAGTGGCAGCATTTTGCTAGATAAGAGGTTGCTATGAAGATTCCCGCCTCAAAAACACAGCCAAAATCAACTATATTGGAATTTTTGTAAATTAAATACAGCTCTCTGTGTGTTAAAGCTGGGATAAAATAGACATAAACTGGCTGCCAAATAGTGAATTGTCGTCCTTTATTTGGAATAAAAAAACATCCACGGATGGGCAGTAAGATATTACAGTTACCCCATGGTCTTGGTG
>NW_013960131.1:0-325 GCF_001266775.1 Austrofundulus limnaeus
GTCCTGGTGGCCAGTTTTACAGTTGCACCCTAGGAAGATATAAATTTTTAAACAATAAAATCATCAACACTTGAGAACAACATATTTAAAGCAGTGTTATTTCACTGCAAGAGAAACAAAAGTAGCAGCATAAACAGTGAGATACAAATAAAAATAGTTCTGTAAAGCAGCAGCAAATCCTTCAGTCTGTCCATCCGTTTTCTCCCGCTTATCCGGGATCGGGTTGTGGGGGCAGCAGCCTAAGCAGAGAGACCCAGACTTCCCTCTCTCCAGCCACTTGGACCAGCACCTCTGGGGGAATTCCAAGGTGTTCCCAGGCCAACTG
>NW_013960131.1:1325-1833 GCF_001266775.1 Austrofundulus limnaeus
GAACTTGAGTGGCCTTTTTATGAAACTCAGATTTTCCTGCATGAAGTGATTTTAGCTCAATTTACAGATAATTTAATATTTGATTTAATCTTGACTTTAGTTTTATTGGTTCAAAATACAGAAGCAGTCATCAACCTATCAGAAAAAATATTCTGTAAATATAAAAACTAAAAGATCATTATCATCATCATTATCATCAGGATCCAATCGGTTTCTTCTCAAACAACCTGCTGCTGCTTCAACCTCTGTGGATCATCGCAACTCACATCTTCTTTACTTCACGAAAATCATCAGTCCCACCTGCAGAGATGAAGAATGAATAACGAAATCAACTTTCATTTAGGAGAAAAGTTTCCAGAACAACTGCAGTCAAACAGTAAGATACATGTTGCTGCACAACTTCAGCTGCAACTAAGAAAAGTAACAAAGTCACTAAATAAAGACTATTAATGCAAACATTCAGAAATATTCTGATCTCATTTTCAGCTCATTCAGTCCAGCTCTAGTC
>NW_013960132.1:0-833 GCF_001266775.1 Austrofundulus limnaeus
GTCCGCAGAGACCCCTACTTGGCTGGTTCTGACGGGTCTGTGGTGGGTTTTACCACCTGTTAGGTTCTGCTGGGATCAGGTGAAGCAGCTGGTCTCTGGAACCAGAGAGGGGACCCTCACAACCTGAGACCCAGGACTGCAGTCAGACACACGAACAGGACTGATGGGACTGAACCAGAACCAGAACCAACAGATGATTTGGTCTCTAAGTTCTCCCAAGGCTCCTCCTTCCTGAGGACGTTCTCCTCCGGCTCCTCCCTCTGCCCCGCCTCCTCCCTTAGCCCCTCCCCCTTCACTTGCCCCACCTCCTCAGTTAGCTCTGCCCCTTTCACTTGCCCCACCTCCTCAGTTAGCTCTGCCCCTTTCACTTGCCCCACCTCCTCAGTTAACTCCGCCCCCTTCACTTGCCCCACCTCCTCAGTTAGCTCCGTGTCCTTTACTTGCCCCGCCTCCTCAATTTGCCCCGCCTCCTCCTCATGTGGGCTCAGTGTTGATGACAAAATGTTTTGACCTTTGAACCAAACTCCTGTGGTTCTGGGTTCTGGTGGGGTCATGTGTTCATCCTCAGTGGGTTCTGTTTGGACCAGTGGGGGGTCAGGCTCCATGGGGGCATCAGTAGGTCCTGCAGAGGTACCTTCTGGAGGCTGGGGGGGCGAAGAAGTTTCATTATAGTACTCACCGAAGTCATCGTCCACTGAAAAACAAACAGGATGCAAATCATTGTAGAGTTTCTGTTTTTGTGAAGAACCTCAGAGACAAACGGGTCAGAACAGGTCAGAACAGGTCAGAACGGGTCAGAACAAGTCAGAACGGGTCAGAACAAGTCGTACCAC
>NW_013960133.1:0-833 GCF_001266775.1 Austrofundulus limnaeus
AGTGTAGACTGTACAATCCTGACCTGTAGATGAGTGTAGACTGTAGAGTCCTGGCCTGTAGATGCGTTTAAACTGTAGAGTCCTGACCTGTAGATGAGTTTAAACTGTAGAGTCCTGACCTGTAGATGAGTGTAGACTGTAGAGTCCTGGCCTGTAATTGTCCTGATGATGTAGCTCTTCTGTACTAGCCCATTCTTTTGAAGAGTGGCTGCTTTGTTTCCCTGATGTATGACTGGTCACAGTGAAACTCTAATCATACTAAATAAGTTAAAGCAAGATTGTAAATGATTGTGCTATCCTAGATGTATTTTGAAAGCATATTGTAGAGATAATAAGCTCCTCTTTTGGATAAGAGGTGAAATGTTTTCAAGAAACAAGAGGAGTTCAGTTGTCATCTATTCAGTCATTCAGGAACTTCCCTGTAGTTCTCAGTGAATTAAAGACCAGTAGAAGTATTCTGACGGTGATTCTGCCTGGATTTTTGACTTTGTCCCACTGGAATTCCCAGAAATTCACACCAAGCACCTCCTAATTCGGTCTGATTGGGTATTGATCTCGTGTCAGCGGGTCGATTTGACGAAAGGGAAAGAGGATCATTATGATTTCAGTCAGCTTGTTCTGGTTGTGTGTTTATGTGCTTCACACAGAGGAAGCAGGGAGCCTGGAAGAGGGGAAAGAAAATGTGAGCGGACTGCTCTGTTGTATTGACAAGAGGAATGCTTTGTGTGTTTAGGCTCATTTTGTAATTATACTGTTGGCTGTTTAGCCATTGTTACAGCCAGCTTATTAGTAAACAGATTGTCTTATTTCCCTGTGTCTTAGTAGTTTTAACT
>NW_013960134.1:0-833 GCF_001266775.1 Austrofundulus limnaeus
GTCAGCTTTTCATCAATTACACCCAAACACTTCACCTCACTGACTCTACAAATCTCAACACCATCAACTCTAAATGTAACATCGATAGTTCTCTTTCTATTACTGAATATCATGTAACTAGTTTTATCCAAATTTATTGATAATTTTATTACCATTAAATTGAATTATATCATTTATTCATCTTGAGATAACAGAATAGTTAACTAAACTGACATAAAATGTGATGTTTTGGCCGTTTCAGCCTCCGTAACAGTGGTATAAATATTACATTTATTGGCTCTTGAGGTTTACTGTAGTCCAATGAGTGAATGGAAAACTGATTATTGATTCAAGATGCCTCAATTAAAGGCAGGCAGGCAACTGTGTAATTGCCTGTGTGTTAGGAAAACCTTTCACGATGGCCTCCATGACAAAGCAATCCTAGCAAACACGAAACAGCTGTAGGTAGATCAAAATTTGGGCGGTAGTAGCTGTGAGTCACCCCGAACACATACTGTGAGCAGTAACGAACGGCCCGAGGCCTGTGCTCAAAACTTTAGCATGCACAGGGTGATATGTATGGAACACTGCAGGAACACTGCTGTCGTTGTTGCTTTTGCAGAGATCCAAAGAAGAACAGAAGTTGTTCCAGCTTCCACCAAACTGTGTTAAGAACAGGAACAGTAGAGATGTTCTGCCACCCACCAACCTCAGCCCTCCAACGTCCAACCAAACCACACACAGGCTCTCTAGAAGCTCCACCACCATCATGACCTGACCTACAGGGTCAGAAGAGGAGGCAGAGGAGGAAGCCCAGCCCTACAAAGCAACCCGCCTGCTTTAAGTTCCCAAAC
>NW_013960135.1:0-833 GCF_001266775.1 Austrofundulus limnaeus
TTTACCTGCTGTATCATACATAAAAATGGCTGATTTATCTGTCTAATCGCCCAACCCGGAACTTAAAAAGCCCAACTGCGAAGATTATTTAGCTCCAGACGGAGATGTGTTTTGGTCCATGTGAGTCAGCTCAACATTTAAGTGTTGACTAATCAGTCATAAATTCACAACATTTGGAAAAACGATTTTACAAGAAAGGAAATCAAGAGACAAACAAACAAGCCAATCAGTCACAATCAAACATGCTGTCGTTGATGATCACCTGTGGAAATGTTTCACCCAAAAGACTCTTAATGAGCTTTAAAAGAAAAGGGGATGGCAATAAGAGGATAGAAATAGGAAACAGATGGCATAAATTAGCAACAAGCAAAATAATTACAAAGAAGATAATAGCTGATGGAAACTGAAGAGTAAAGTTTAAACAGTTTTAACCACAAATAGGAGATGATTTTATATATCTCCTCTCTTTCACTGCCAGTTAGTGGCACCTGTTTTCCACCGGATGTCCCGACTGATGCAACCTGGGCTCAAACCTGCAGCCTCAGGATTATAAGCCCACAGCACTGACCCCAAAGCTGCTGCAACCCAGTATCTGTTCCAAGGTATGGACTAAAACGTGACAATAATGCTGTGAAGCATGACATAATCACAGAAAAACATGAAAAAACTGTGACAAATTTAAATAAAAATGGATAAAATGTTGCTCTGAATGCAAGATTAAACCGTTTGTCGAGACATACCAGTCTTTATAGATGGAAACAATCATCCTGCTGTGTGTAGACACTGGATGTCTGTGTGTGTGTGTATACACACTGGGTCTGTGTGTGTGTCTG
>NW_013960136.1:0-341 GCF_001266775.1 Austrofundulus limnaeus
GTGTATATATATTTTAAATGGCATGTAAACAAGCCATGCATTATATTTCAAGTTAGAATGTTTTATTACAATTTTTTTTATCTCTCTGCATCTTATTTTAAAACAAAAACAAAAAAACACTCTCCCCTTGCTTCAATTGTTTAATTTTCTGTATTAATTTCAACCCAAACCACAGTAATGGTGTTGCTTTATTTTTCACTTAACCCTGAGAATTAGTTATAAACACAACCGTTTTTATGCATGTTAGGGGGTCTATGAAAAAGAAACCAAAACGGGAAATCTGTCGCCCCGCATGCGCCCCCTCCTTTCAACCAATGGTTTACAGCAGCCGGGGGGGGGGG
>NW_013960136.1:2809-3078 GCF_001266775.1 Austrofundulus limnaeus
AGTACAAGTATATCAAGTATTTCTCTTTTTTTCAACTACATCACTATTTTTTCCTCTTGTTCTTTTTCCTCATACAGCAGTTGTACACAAGCACACAGACTCACGCACACCCATATCTCATACACACAGACAGTTCATAAATAAACATGACAGTTTTCACTTACTTTCACCTGCAGCACCTGCTTTACAGCTTCCTAAAACATACTCTTTCATCTACTGTTATTTCAACTCGTCTCAGATTATGTTTGTGTCCGGGTCTTGGTATCTTT
>NW_013960136.1:4078-4300 GCF_001266775.1 Austrofundulus limnaeus
GGTCTCTGCGGCTCTAGGGCGGGGGGTCTGTTGGTCCCGGTTTCGGGCAGTCCTCCGGGCTCTGTCTGTCCGTGATCTGTCATCTTCCAGGCCTGGCGGTCTGTCAAGAGGAGGAGGTCTTGGGGGCCTCAGTCCCTGGGGGGGTCAGTGGGGGAGCTGGCCCCCTGTGGGAGCGTTCTTGCTCCCTCAGTTTTTTCCTCCCCATCCTCTACCGCAGACCTC
>NW_013960137.1:0-832 GCF_001266775.1 Austrofundulus limnaeus
CAGCTACTGGAGGAGGAAATGAACTGAGCCCAGAGCAATAATAAAATTATACAAATGTTATTACAGACTCGCTTGCTACTGTCCTACTTTAATTCAAATTTGGGCTCTCCAGGCGGTGCTGGTGGCAGAGACCTTCCTGAATAAATCAACATTAGCTTACGTCTAAATTATTAAGGAAGTGGGAGACTTTCTTGTTTATAGTATGAATTATTAAGCAAGTGTTTAACGCTGTTTTTCTCCACGAATCCCCAAATATTAATTGCTAATGATCTTTTAAGGTGTGTGTTTTATCTTTTTTGCCTCTCAGTTGGGAGCGAAAAAGAAAAAGAGTAATCTGAGGTTTCAGCTCTCATAAAGTCTGCCTGCTCTCAATTAGATAAGCATGAGGCGTTTGTGGTTGGAATCAATAATACAATCAAGTACTGTAGCTGCTGTTGGTTTTAGTGATGAATGTGAACGTTAAGGAGGTAAAACAAATGAAAAAAAAGTTTTCTGACCAGTGTTTTGTTGTTAAGCCATTCAGGATAATGATAGGTCTGATGCAAACTTGTGATGTCTTTTTAATGCAAGGATGGGAAAACTATTAAAACAGCTAGAAAGGGCCATAGGCAGTACAGGCAGATGCTAAGGGCACCACGAATGGGGAATGACAAAAAATATATTGTTTAACTTTTTATTAGGTGTTATATAGTGTAGAAGATATTTTGTCATATGAAGCCAAGACTAACTACTGGTGCTCAGTGTGTAAATAAAAAATATATAATTAGGATAATGGAAGTTTCAATTATGATAATGATAATTATGGTTATCCTGACTGGGCTTTCCTGAAAGC
>NW_013960138.1:0-688 GCF_001266775.1 Austrofundulus limnaeus
TAGGATCTGACCTGAGAAATTTATAGGATCTGACCTGAGAAATTTATAGGATCTGACCTGAGACATTTATAGGATCTGACCTGGGACATTTCTTGTCTCTGACATGGGGCATTTCTTGTCTCTGACCTGGGACATTTATAGTCTCTGACCTGAAATATTTACAGTCTCGGACCTGACACGTTTAGTCTCTGACCTGACACGTTTACAGTCTCTGACCTGACACGTTTAAAGTCTCTGACCTGACAAATTTATAGTCTCTGACCTGACACATGTATAGGATCTGACCTGATACATTTATAGGATCTGACCTGAGACATTTATAGTCTCTGACCTGAGACATTTATAGTCTCTGACCTGACACATTTATAGTCTCTGACCTGGGACATTTCTCGTCTCTGACCTTGGACATTTATAGTCTCTGACCTGGGACATTTATAGTCTCTGACATGGGACATTTATAGTCTCGGACCTGACACATTTGTAGTCTCGGACCTGACACATTTATAGTCTCTGACCTGACACATTTATAGTCTCTGACCTGACACATTTACAGTCTCTGACCTGACACATTTCTGGTCTCTGACCTGGGACATTTCTGGTCTCTGACCTGGGACATTTCTGGTCTCTGACCTGGGACAACTCTTGTCTCTGACCTGAGATTTTTATAGTCTCTGACCAGGGATATTTC
>NW_013960139.1:0-220 GCF_001266775.1 Austrofundulus limnaeus
CACATTGTACATTGTACCTTGGTAAAAGTAAATGCTAGTGGTAAATCAAAGAAAATAAGTTAAAGCAGATAAGCTTTATTTTAAATCATAAATATTTTGCATTCAAGTAAATACTTTGAAGTATTATTTTAATTGGTTTAAAACAATTTAGCTTTGGTTTAAGAGGTTGTTTATGATAACTGACTGCTTTTACTGCTCTCACATGCCCATGACGTCGTTC
>NW_013960139.1:2808-3030 GCF_001266775.1 Austrofundulus limnaeus
AGTCTCCTTGAAACAGCATGTTAGTGAGTTGCAATATGAGATTCCCAAGATCCACGAACAGATGGATCAACAGCAGGCACAACTCACTCAGGTGACTAAAACGGTGAAAGATACTGTGTTAGTGTTAAACACCCACAGTCAGAAAATCAAAGTTCTTGCACAAATGGTTAATGAGTTGAAACTGATGGTAGAATTGAACTATGCTGTGTTACATTTGATGGA
>NW_013960139.1:4030-4420 GCF_001266775.1 Austrofundulus limnaeus
TAACTTTCCTGATTCACACCTGTTAACACAAGGTCGACCGAGAGACGACTCTCTCTAAACCTCCCCTCTCTTATCTTTTCTATACTAACACGGACGAAGGTCCGTCAGTCTGGTCCTGGTCGACAGCCAGTTCAGTTCGAGCAGGGTCTGACGCGGGTCAGATTCGAGGACTGTCTGGTCTCTCCCAGCAGAGAGCAGAACAGCGTGGTGAGGATTTTAGCTCATGAGCCAAAGAGCTATAATCTTCCCACCAGCCTAACGACATCGCCAGTCGTGGACCCCCAGCAACTCTCTTTGAAGTTGAGACTACAGAGAGACGCTTTTGTTTTTAATCTGAAGAAGCCAAGCGAGTGTCAGATTGACACGGAACCGGACCGACCCAGATAATCA
>NW_013960140.1:0-832 GCF_001266775.1 Austrofundulus limnaeus
TATTAACTTTATTTTTTTTACTTTAATTCAACACAGACAACATGGATCCAGAAAAGATGTTTTATTTAACCAACTTAGTTTTATTCTTTAATGTGTATGGCCTGCAGCGCATCCTAAAATATAACTCTGTGAGGATTACCTCCTTGTTCTCCTAATAATAAAAAGATGTCCAGGCATCGGGGACGCCAAGACAAAAAAAAACTTTCAGGTGTAAATCAGAACGCCTCAAAGTGCTCGATGTATTGAAAATCAATTAGTCTTTTGAGTGTCAGTGTTTGTGTCTGAGCAAGACAGAGAGAGAGTCAGAGGGAGAGAGGGAGGGAGAGGTCAAAGCAGCCTGAAGGCCATTGCAAATTCCTCGCTGGCTCAACCAAAGAAATTCTTCTCCTCTGTTTTTCTTTCTAATCTCTATGCTCAGATTACCAGCTAGAGGGCCCGCGAGGAGAACGGGGTGGCATGCAAGCACGCACATGTGCCCCAAACATGCAGCGACGTCCACCGCACGCCCCTTCCAGCAGGAGCACACCTCAGCACACCCAGGGGAAGATGCCAGGTCAGGCTGTTGAGTGTGGGCGGACCAGAACGGGACTTCTGTCCCACAAAACAAAGTGTAAGCCTTCAGTCACACACTGAAATCATTACCTCGTGTTTTGGAAAGCCAAAGACAACATCACCCCTGCTGAGAACACTGAAAGGATTCCCACATGACAGCCCCCACCAAGTGCCACCAAAACACACAAAATGCACTATCTTTTCTTGTTTCTTTGGATAAATCCTTTCCAGATGTGCAGAAATCAGTTTCACTGGAAGATTCACTCATCAGGGTTAGTAA
>NW_013960141.1:0-692 GCF_001266775.1 Austrofundulus limnaeus
ATATATATAAAGGTACGGCTTACCAAAGACAGCGTGATGACGTATTGAACATGTCATCACGCTATCAGGCGTCAGTCCCGAGCGGAAAGCAGCTGAAAACTGTACATTATACTCAAAAGCGGAAATAAACCATCCTGTTTAAAACAAACAAACTTCACTCGGGAGAGAGTAGTTTTTAGAACTTCTGTTTTATTAGGGCCGGATGTAAAAACAGAGAAGAGTTTATTTTACTAAAACATTTCTTCACTACTTGAAATAAGTAGCTACTACCGGTAAGTGCAATCCTGCCGGGTGTGGTGGCTCACACCTGTAATCTGCTGTCTATTCTTCACATATGCCTGTGGATTACCTCACTGCCTTTGGCAGCCATCCCTGACGTCATCAGAGAAACCAGGAAACAAAAACAACTGTTGGGGAAGTTCAGAATGAACAGAAAATATGTCGAATGAAGATGATATGGACGAATCGTGTGTTTTCTGCTTGATCGCGCATAACAGAGACAACAAAACCAAAATTATTAAACAGGTAAGACTATTTTAATCAGGGATCAAATACTGAGGGTACCGCCCTGAAATCTGTCAGTTTATTGTGGCAAAAATATATTTCTCAAACTATACCAAATTTTCAAGCAGTTAGGTTCGTAATTAATGTCAGACGTGTTTTTTATTCTAAATACTTAAATATTTCAAATA
>NW_013960142.1:0-283 GCF_001266775.1 Austrofundulus limnaeus
CTAGTTAAAAGAAGCAAAACACTAACAGCTAAACAAAGCACAATGCTAACTTGAAGCAAAATGATAACCAAACAAAGCAAAACACTGGCTAAAAAGATCAAAAGGCTGGCTAAAAAGAATCAATACGCTGACTTCAAGATGAAAAATACTGACTTAAAGAAGCAAATTAAAAGCTAAAACCTAATAGATAGCCACAAGAAGCAAAATATTAGCTAAGATAGCAAAAACTAGTTAAAAGAAGCAAAATACTAACTAAAGGCTTAAAATGCACAAAGCAAACTTC
>NW_013960142.1:1283-1832 GCF_001266775.1 Austrofundulus limnaeus
ACCTCCCCCCCTCCCCGCCATGTGATCCGGTTCGATGACGACGGGTAGCTCCAGCACGGGGGGTCCGTGGAGGGGCATCACGCCGCCAGAAGAGTCCACGCCCGCCAGGCCTTCGTGAGGCTGCCTCCCGCCGCCGCCGAGCTGCTGCTGGGCGTTGGACACCGCCACCACCCCGACGCCGTCCATGCTCGCCAGCTCCTCCCCCATACGGTCCGGGGACAGGGGGCTGCTGACGCGGGACTCCATGGCTAACCCCGCAGAGTCCAGCTCGTGAGGGCCGGCCGGGTGGAGGTCACCCTGCCCGCCGACCTGTCTCGAGTCCATGGGCACCAGGCCCTGATCCAGGGGACCCCCAGGTCCACTGTAGGGGTCCAGACTGGAGGGATTGTTGCTGGCCACAGAAAGGGTCCCATCCAGAAGGCTGCTGGGATGAATGTACTGCGGAGGTGGACGGTCGGCCAGGTAGGACAAAATACCTGGAGGAGCAACGAGAAAATATGAATTACACAACAAATAAAAGTGCTTTAATGTAGGGCTGCAACGATTAAT
>NW_013960143.1:0-289 GCF_001266775.1 Austrofundulus limnaeus
AAAACTACACTGATGGTAAAACTACACTGATGGTAAAACTAAACTACACTGATATTAAAACTACACTGATGGTAAAACTACACAGATGGTAAAACTAAACTACACTGATAGTAAAACTACACTGATGGTAAAACTAAACTACACTGATAGTAAAACTAAACTACACTGATATTAAAACTACACTGATGGTAAAACTACACTGATATTAAAACTACACTGATGGTAAAACTACACTGATGGTAAAACTACACTGATATTAAAACTACACTGATGGTAAAACTACACTGAT
>NW_013960143.1:1289-1832 GCF_001266775.1 Austrofundulus limnaeus
CTGATGGTAAAACTACACTGATGGTAAAACTACACTGATGGTAAAACTACACTGATATTAAAACTACACTGATGGTAAAACTACACTGATGGTAAAACTACACTGATAGTAAAACTACACTGATAGTAAAACTAAACTACCCTGATGGTAAAACTACACTGATGGTAAAACTACACTGATGGTAAAACTACACTGATGGTATAACTAAACTACACTGATGGTAAAACTACACTGATATTAAAACTACACTGATGGTAAAACTACACTGATAGTAAAACTACACTGATAGTAAAACTAAGTACACTGATGGTAAACAGCTTCATGATGCTGATCTGTACCTGACCAACAGGCTGCAGCTGACAGTTGCCCTGATGAACCAGGTCCATCAGAGACTCCATGGCTCTTGGTGTGTCGAAGTCATCTGCCAGAGAGCTCCGAACACTGGACCGGACCTCTGCCAACCTGAGGGAACACAGAACACAACTGGAGGACAGAGTCTGGTCCAGGACAGAGTCTGGTCCAGGACAGAGTCTGGTCCAGGAC
>NW_013960144.1:0-430 GCF_001266775.1 Austrofundulus limnaeus
TAATAATACGATCCAAACACCACATGTAGCCGACAGCGTTGCTAAGTTGCTAGAGACAGGCAGCGTGTCGGGCAGCCTCGTCGCTCCTCTGCATCCCGGCACCATGCAGCAGCGTAAAGCATGTGTTCGGCTCAAACACACTGGATTTTCCTTGAAGCTGCCTGGCTGTCCATTATCTCTGTCCTGTGGTAATGGCAGGGCGGCCAGCTGGCTGGAGACCTCAACAATAAACAACATAACATGGTCTGGCTCGCAGGAACAGACCTGCAGCTTCCCCACAGCCAAGCTTCCCTCCCCAGCGATGATGAATATGGTCCGTCCACCGCAGTCATATTTTTCTCTTGGCCGGGACGGGCATTTTGGCTGCAGGGCCGGATATTGATAAAGCTGGAACAGGATTTTCCTGCTCTGTATAATGGAGCTATCGTTC
>NW_013960144.1:1430-1831 GCF_001266775.1 Austrofundulus limnaeus
TTTTTTTTCTCAAGTATTTCTGTCAAAAGTTCTTCCTGAGTGAAGCAGAAAAGATTGATTTGGGATCTTTATGGGGCCTGCTGGCTCCTCTGCTCTGCTCCGGCTGGTCAGGACGAAATGAAGAGACCTTCAACAGATTAACAACAAACTATAGGCTGAGAATAAAAGTAAAGGAAGCAGGTTTTAGTTTTATTAAAATATGAAATGTCCAATTAATAATACGATCCAAACACCACATGTAGCCGACAGCGTTGCTAGAGACAGGCAGCGTGTCGGGCAGCCTCGTCGCTCCTCTGCATCCCGGCACCATGCAGCAGCGTAAAGCATGTGTTCGGCTCAAACACACTGGATTTTCCTTGAAGCTGCCTGGCTGTCCATTATCTCTGTCCTGTGGTAATGGC
>NW_013960145.1:0-831 GCF_001266775.1 Austrofundulus limnaeus
CTGGTGCATTTGTGCCAGCGGGGGTCATTATATTACCGCTATGCGGTATCTAATTTTTTTTAGTTTAACAGAATGGGGGGACCTTAAGGGAATTTTTCTTTAGGTGTTTGTGGAGCTTCATGATTTTCTACAATGAATAGACTGGAGTATTGTTTATTAGCCATTAAAGTGGTTACTAATAATTAGGGATCCTTTGGGGAAGTTGGTGTTTTACTCCTGGGTGGTTTGAGGATTTAGGTGACTTGTTTATAGAGCACATTTAAACAGAACACATGTACTCACACACATTTTGTAATGAACCTGTACAAGAACCTGATCAGAGTTATAGAACCAGTATGCAATCCCAAGATTATTTATTCTTTTGGAAGGATTTAAGTTTGGAACAGATGGGGGAAATTATTGATCTGCAAATGCTGCGTAGTAGTCATTGACCTTCTCTCCAGGTGCCCATGCACCAAACAAGCAGTGTTTTAATCCCCCCACACTGTCCTATCTACGCACCTTTTTCTGATTAGTGACGGTAAAAATTGACTACCTGTCTGGTAACTGAATGATCAGTGCACATTCAGTGCATTAGACTTTGCATAACCAGGATGCTGGGTGGATTTAGCATTTTAAACATCTCTCTTGGTCTCTGGGAGTGATAATTGCTGCTTTCAAAAGCAATAGCAGGGGGAAAAAAAGGTTAAACTGACAGAGTGGTTAAGCTTCGGGCATCAACTGAGATGTTTTGCACATTATTATCATCATTGCTAAATAATGCATTAAATTATTTTTAAAACATTTCATAAGTATTCAATTGAAATGAATCGTACTTTTGTAGTATTTAAT
>NW_013960146.1:0-831 GCF_001266775.1 Austrofundulus limnaeus
CTGTTCACCTGTTCATCTGTAGGTCTCTACACCTGTTCACCTGTTCATCTGCAGGTCTCTACACCTGTTCACCTGTTCATCTGCAGGTCTCTACACCTGTTCACCTGTTCATCTGCAGGTCTCTACACCTGTTCACCTGCAGGTCTCTACATCTGTTCACCTGTTCACCTGCAGGTCTCTACTCCTGTTCACCTGCAGGTCTCTACACCTGTTCACCTGTTCACCTGCAGGTCTCTACACCTGTTCACCTGTTCACCTGCAGGTCTCTACACCTGTTCACCTGCAGGTCTCTACACCTGTTCACCAGTAGGTCTCTACACCTGTTCACCTGCAGGTCTCTACACCTGTTCACCTGCAGGTCTCTACACCTGTTCACCTGTTCACCTGCAGGTCTCTACACCTGTTCACCTGCAGGTCTCTACACCTGTTCACCTGTTCACCTGCAGGTCTCTACACCTGTTCACCTGACATCACTTTGCTGCTCTACAAGTATGTTTTTCAACACAATGTGGAAACTCCTCAGCGATGACCTTAGAGAAACACCTGTCCATCAATCTGAGAAAGGTCAAAGTTCATTTAGAAAACAGCTGACAGTCTTCACCCTGAAGGTCAGACCGTGCAATAAGCTCCATCTTCTGTCAGCAGGTCAAAGGTCAAAGGTCACGACAGGATGTTGCTCCACCATGAACGAGGAACTCTGTCGGCTTTTTAAAACAAACAGACTCCGCCCTCTGAGGGAGGTCTTTAGCTCAGGCTGCGCCCTCTGAGGTAGGTCTTTAGCTCGGGCTCCGCCCTCTGAGGGAGGTCTTTAGCTCAGGCTGCGCCCTCTGA
>NW_013960147.1:0-831 GCF_001266775.1 Austrofundulus limnaeus
AACTTTTGGAACCTGCCTGCACCCTAGGTCTTTTCATGCCAGATTCTCACAATTTGGGCCATCTTCAAGCAGATTACTTCCTACTCGCGAGCGCCCCCTCTGGTGAGGAATCTTTTTTCAGGAATACAAACTTTTTCGGAACACCGGTAGACGGCAGCCATTACAGATGAACATGTTTTTGTTGTTGTTTGAGGAGCGGCTCGGTCACACGCTAATGTCATTAGTTATCATTACTAATGTGCAGGAATACTTTTTTTACCTCTTTTTTTCACATCATGTCACCTGCCTGGATCTGTTATCTCGCTCTGCAGCACGGAGGAGTGTCAAGAGGTGAGCTCCTTTCAACTTATTTTTATGATGCGGTCTCATTTCCAGACTAAATAATTTTGCCGAAATTTCAGTGAAAATACAAAAGTAAAAATATTTATCTGTGTATAACACTACCCCCCTAATTTATGGATGATTTTATGGATTAAATTTTACGTATTATACACGAATATAT
Source organism: Austrofundulus limnaeus (assembly GCF_001266775.1). Taxonomy (NCBI): domain Eukaryota; kingdom Metazoa; phylum Chordata; class Actinopteri; order Cyprinodontiformes; family Rivulidae; genus Austrofundulus; species Austrofundulus limnaeus. The sequence continues at coordinate 503 of NW_013960147.1, forward strand.
ACGGTACTTTTTCTCTACCCTCAAGAGTTTCTTCAAGCGACTGAATAAATTTAGTTTGGATTTGAACTTGTCTGTCTCGATTTCTAATTATTTTTTCTTGGTTCGAAATTAGTTTTTTTAAGGGCCAAAATTTCCTCTTTGAGGCCCTATTCAATTTCTTTTTCAGATGACGACTTCATTTTAGCCACGCATTTAGGCATTTGACACTCTTCTCAAACAGTTTCACAACTGTTCACAACACAGCCTCATTTTTTCCTCACTCACTGAGAGTGGACTCACTCTCCACCCTCTGAGGGGGACAGACAACAACCAGTGCTGGAAGCTCTTTC
>NW_013960148.1:0-831 GCF_001266775.1 Austrofundulus limnaeus
GCCCACTTATACCAGTCGTCACTGGTGTACATCATGAACACTATGTTGTTCCTGTGATGGAAAAAACAACAACTTGAGGTTTGAACCACAAAAGATAAAGTTCAAGCCACTCCTCAGGTTATAAATGCAGAACATGAAAACATAAAAAGCTTAGAGGTGCACTGACGCACGAGCTTACAAAACATTTACAACACATCATGTTTCATTAAATTGATCAACATCCTGCAGTGATTTGTCATTTATTGTTCTGAGCACAGATTCAACCAAAACTGGTTGTTAATTATAGTAAAATTAGAGAAAAGATGTGAAATGTTTATTTCTAGCCCAACTGTTTTTATTTTTAATTTGAGCAACAACGTGGGCAAACAGATTCCACTAAACTTGTGCTGTTGATTAACTGTAATGCACTACAAGGCAAACTTACATGCTGTGTACTGAGTTGACAACCATTTGTAATGAAATGGGATTTCAAATAAAAGCCACGGAGCAAATATAAATAAACTGAGAGGAGCAACGTGGTGGTGTTTCTTTTTGCTGTGTGTCAGCTGTCCTCCTGAAACATAAAATAACACATTGTGAGTTTGACTCAGGATGTCAGCAGCAACTGCAGCTGAGTGATTACGGTCCATTCTCTTTGTTTCCAAACAGAAAGATTGTGTGTCTGTGTGTGTGTACTTATTTTTGTTACATATTTAGGACCATTTCTGGTATACACACCTTGTCAAGACCAGTGGTTCTAATGGGCACCAAAGGCCAGTCCTAATATGGTGGAAATCTATTTATGGGTTTGAGGTTGGGTTTAGGACCAGGGTGTGAATTGAGTTTAGGTTA
>NW_013960149.1:0-304 GCF_001266775.1 Austrofundulus limnaeus
TAATGTTATAAACTTTTACATCTGTGCTAATGTTATAAACCTTTACATCTGTGCTAATGTAATAAACCTGTTTACCTGTGTTAATATTATAAACTATATCCATGTTAATGTTATAAACTTTTACATCTGTGCTAATGTTATAAACTTTTACATCTGTGCTGATGTTATAAACTTTTACATCTGTGCTGTTATAAACCTTTACATCTGTGCTGTTATAAACTTTTACATCTGTGCTGTTATAAACCTTTACATCTGTGCTGTTATAAACTTTTACATCTGTGCTAATGTTATTAACCTTTACATC
>NW_013960149.1:1304-1831 GCF_001266775.1 Austrofundulus limnaeus
TGTTATAAACTTTTACATCTGTGCTAATGTTATAAACCTTTACATCTGTGCTAATGTAATAAACCTTTACATCTGTGCTGTTATAAACTTTTACATCTGTGCTAATGTTATAAACTTTTACATCTGTGCTGATGTTATAAACCTTTACATCTGTGCTGTGATAAACTTTTACATCTGTGCTAATGTTATTAACCTTTACATCTGTGCTGTTATAAACTTTTACATCTGTGCTAATGTTATAAACCTTTACATCTGTGCTGTTATAAACTTTTACATCTGTGCTACTGTAATAAACCTTTACATCTGTGCTAATGTTATAAACTTTTACATCTGTGCTGATGTTATAAACCTTTACATCTGTGCTGTGATAAACTTTTACATCTGTGCTAATGTTATTAACCTTTACATCTGTGCTGTTATAAACTTTTACATCTGTGCTAATGTTATTAACCTTTACATCTGTGCTGTTATAAACTTTTACATCTGTGCTAATTTTATAAACCTTTACATCTGTGCTGTTATAAACT
>NW_013960150.1:0-515 GCF_001266775.1 Austrofundulus limnaeus
CGCGTGGACTGGCCCAGTTCTTTCTTTTGATAACCTTTATGTTGCATGGCTTCCTGGAGGAATACAGAATCAGGAGACAGTAATCTTGCAGTGGACACTTTTTTTGTAGAGTCAGCAAGCGTCTGTCCTTCATTTGCCTCCTGTAAATCTGATGTAATCACAGGAAGCCTGTAGGGTCTACCAAGAAAAAAAATTCTTTAAAACTATTTCAGGTTTAATAAGTGTTTCAATGGAAAAATAAATCTATCAAACCAGCTAAAGTTTTGCTAAACTGAAAACAAAGTCTTAAAAACTTAAACGTAAAACAAAGTCTAAAAAATTAAACATATTTGATACACAAAATAATAAAAACCTTGGATTAAAATGGGGTGATTTTTTCTTTTACATATTTGTGGTTTCAGAACCAGACTGAATAAAAATGTCTCATACACATTTTGCTTTTATTTATAAGCTAACAAAGTTAAATCAAAGTTATATTATTGTACTCATCACACCTTATTGTACTTATCACACCT
>NW_013960150.1:1515-1831 GCF_001266775.1 Austrofundulus limnaeus
GTATTTGGGGTCAGGCAGATGTAGTTAAATATTCTTGTTACGGAGTGGTTGAACCGATTTATTACTACCTATCTGTGGTTTTGGGGGGGGTCAGGTGACCCTGTTTGTTGTTGTTGTTTTAAACAACATCGCTTTAGGCAATTTCCGGTCCTTAGACTTCTTATCTCTATTGTCTCCTATTTTTTTTATTTTGTATATTTTAATTCTTTTTGCACTTCCTCTGCCTTTAGGTTTGTTGGGGTCATTAGATTTGTTTCCCATTTGATAACATCACAGTGTGGAGCTCCCGGAATGACACAAAATGCTTCAAGAAGGA
>NW_013960151.1:0-831 GCF_001266775.1 Austrofundulus limnaeus
ACACACACACACACACACACACACACACACACACACACACAGCGATATATGGTATTGTTACCCTGGTGTCATGGTAAATATCGTATCACCAGATTCACACAGCCCTGTTTGGTGGAAGTCATCCCAATCACAGACCTTTAATTTGAACAAAGCCGACTGGATCTTTTAGTTTTTTCCTCAGAATGGCCGATGTTCAGCCCCTCCAGAATGGCCGATGTTCAGCCCCTCCAGAATGGCCGATGTTCAGCCCCTCCAGAATGGCCGACGTTCAGCCCCTCCAGAATCCAGGCCTTCCTTCATCTGCAGCTGGAGTTCCCCCTCCGATCGGTGCGCCCGAAAGGGGTCACTTTCAGCAGCAATGACTCCCTGCTGCTGCTGTTTGGGTGTTCATTCTCACTTTCCCTGAAGTGTTGTCTCACTGCATCTATTTATGATAACCGCCCGCTCACTGTGTACAGAAACAATCGCACTGTTACTAGAAGAGCTGAATCACTGTCACTCCTTCAGCTTATAGCTCCTTTTTTGATTTGTTTTTTTTTTGTCCTTTCTTCTTTACAAGAAAAGCGGAGTGGCGGCCACCTGTGGATCGGTGAACTCCTGGGCGGGTGGCTGGTGGTCGAGAGCAGGGGAGGGCTGTCAAATGTTACAGAAACTCATGACTGAAAAGAGGAAATGGCAGATACACGACTTCCTCTATTGACACAGAATGAGTGGGGGCAAGACTGAGCTAACAGCAGCAGTCTGGACTGTGTCACTCCTCAGCCATTACTGCTTTTCATGTGAAGAAACAACCGACATATATGGCGAAAATGTAAACTTGCTTAAAAAAAG
>NW_013960152.1:0-485 GCF_001266775.1 Austrofundulus limnaeus
AAGCTAACCTTACAGGAAGAAACAAACTAATGTTACAGGAAGAAACAAGCTAACCTTACAGGAAGAAACAAGCTAACCTTACAGGAAGAAACAAACTAATGTTACAGGAAGAAACAAGCTAACCTTACAGGAAGAAACAAGCTAACATTACATGAAGAAACAAACTAATGTTACAGGAAGAAACAAGCTAACCTTACAGGAAGAAACAAGCTAACATTACATGAAGAAACAAACTAATGTTACATGAAGAAATAAACTAATGTTACAGGAAGAAACAAGCTAACATTACATGAAGAAACAAACTAATGTTACAGGAAGAAACAAGCTAACCTTACAGGAAGAAAAAAGCTAACATTACATGAAGAAGCAAACTAACGTTACATGAAGAAATAAACTAATGTTACAGGAAGAAACAAACTAACATTACATGAAGAAACAAACTAATGTTACAGGAAGAAACAAGCTAACCTTACATGAAGAAACAA
>NW_013960152.1:1485-1831 GCF_001266775.1 Austrofundulus limnaeus
GCTAACCTTACAGGAAGAAACAAGCTAACATTACATGAAGAAACAAACTAATGTTACAGGAAGAAACAAGCTAACCTTACAGGAAGAAACAAGCTAACATTACATGAAGAAACAAACTAATGTTACAGGAAGAAACAAACTAACCTTACATGAAGAAACAAACTAACGTTAAAGGAAGAAACAAGCTGATGTTAGAGGAAGAAACAAACTAACCTTACAGGAAGAAACAAACTAACGTTAAAGGAAGAAACAAGCTGATGTTACAGGAAGAAACAAGCTAACATTACATGAAGAAACAAGCTAATGTTACAGGAAGAAACAAACTAACCTTACATGAAGAAACAAG
>NW_013960153.1:0-830 GCF_001266775.1 Austrofundulus limnaeus
AAACAAAAATATCCCTTTTTTCTTTTTTTTTTTCCTTTTTTGAGGAAACCTTTCATGTTTTGTGCCAAAGCTTCAACCAGTTCTGTCTGGTGGCCGATTGGCCCCAAAACATGTGGCTAACCGCCCACCGTGACAACGAGCCGCACTGATTAATGGACACCTTGAGGTTTTTGGTGCGAGCGCACACTCAGCGTTGTGTGAAATCTGGTTGCAGGATCAGCATGTAAGAAGTTGACACAACAGCCGTTACTTTGACCTCAGCTGCTGTTGAAGGAAAACTCATGTTTATGTTGATAAAAGAGGTCCTCCTCTCTGCGCCGCCGCTCCCTCAGAAGAACAAACGAAATAATCCCGTTGGCCTGCCACCGCGCAACGTGGAGACCGGTGTATTGCTCAAGATTCACGTGTGCTAAATCTGTACCCACAGATTTATTCTCTGTGTGATGAACAACAATACGTTAGAGTAAAATATGTTGCCAAATGCAGTTTATTTCTAAATTCCTGGTAAATCACTGCAGAATTTTCATCAATATTTCATTAGGCCCCGCAGCTAAGCAGCCGCAGGAATATTCAGGAAGGTATAGAATAAAATATTATGATTTTGCCACTGAAATCCCTGCTTGCGCATATAGATGAACCCCAATTTATATTGTTATAGTTTAAAAATTGTTCCGTGACAAGGTCAAGGAATAGGAACAACTTAATTCATGTGCTAAATTTGAATTTTATAACTGTGCTGTGCAGGCCTGGGCATGCATATGCATACGTCTTTGTGTTTTTATATATGTGTGTGTGTGTGTGTGTGTGTGTGTGTGTGTGTGTGTGTGTGT
>NW_013960154.1:0-527 GCF_001266775.1 Austrofundulus limnaeus
TAACGAGCTTTATACACTCTGATATTTACATTTGATGTTTGTTAACGAGCTTTATACACTTTAATATTTACATTTGATGTTTGTTAACGAGATTTATACACTGATATTTACATATGATGTTTGTTAACGAGCTTTATACACTCTGATATTTACATTTGATGTTTGTTAACGAGCTTTATACACTCTGATATTTATATTTGACGTTTGTTAACGAGCTTTATACACTTTGATATTTACATTTGATGTTTGTTAACGAGCTTTATACACTGATATTTACATTTGATGTTTGTTAACGAGCTTTATANAGCTTTATACACTCTGATATTTACATTTGATGTTTGTTAACGAGCTTTATACACTCTGATATTTATATTTGACGTTTGTTAACAAGCTTTATACACTTTGATATTTACATTTGATGTTTGTTAACAAGCTTTATACACTCTGATATTTACATTTGATGTTTGTTAACGAGCTTTATACACTCTGATATTTACATTTGATGTTTGTTAACGAGCTTTATACAC
>NW_013960154.1:1527-1830 GCF_001266775.1 Austrofundulus limnaeus
GCTTTATACACTCATATTAACATTTGATGTTTGTTAACGAGCTTTATACACTTTGATATTTACATTTGATGTTTGTTAACGAGCTTTATACACTTTGATATTTACATTTGATGTTTGTTAACGAGATTTATACACTGATATTTACATATGATGTTTGTTAACGACCTTTATACACTCTGATATTTACATTTGATGTTTGTTAACGAGCTTTATACACTCTGATATTTACATTTGATGTTTGTTAACGAGCTTTATACACTCTGATATTTACATTTGATGTTTGTTAACGAGCTTTATACACTC
>NW_013960155.1:0-564 GCF_001266775.1 Austrofundulus limnaeus
TGGTAATTTACTGTCTGAATCAGGTGTGTTGAAGCAGGGAAAAACATAAAACCTGCTGGGCTGCGGCCCTCGAGGACCAGGATTGCCCACCCGTTTTAAATGGTGCCACATTTGTAAGGAACAGGCAGAGTGTGGGTTGTTCAAATCTTCTCTGTCAAACAGCTGATTCTGCCGTTGTCCTGAAGTCTGGTACCTCCTGGTGCTGCCCGTCAGGTGCAGGTATAAGATTTATTACCAAGAAGCGTCGTTACAATGAATGATCTATTAAACACTGATTTCCTTACCTTTTGTGCTTTATATATAACAAACAATAAATCTTCAACCTTTGCTGGAACAGTGAGTTTAGGTTAGACCGGGGGTCTGCAGCCTGCAGCTCTTGGGCCACGTATGGCTCTTTGAAAATGTGACCAAACATAACAGAATAACTTTTTTTTTGTTGTTTTTATTCTCACAAAAAGTGAAACTAGGCTGTTGTTTACTTAAATAATCCAACTTCTTTCTCTCAAATACTTTAAATAGTTTTAAGAATATTAAGAATTAAAAAATGTTTGAATAGTTCAGTTG
>NW_013960155.1:1564-1830 GCF_001266775.1 Austrofundulus limnaeus
GAACTGTATTTGTCCACTTCACCTTCATCCTTTTTTGTAGTTTGACAGATACGATTATCTTGCAGCACAGAAACTTTTTATTTACAATTAAATTAAAAGATGTGAACAACAGAGGACTTGTCCATCCAGCCTTACATGTTGGAGCCAGAGTCATGAAACTGGTGAGTCACAAGTTCATGATCTTGTTCAACAGTTCCACAGCAAAAACTGCAACTTTGTTGTTAAAAAAAGTAACAGAGGCCCAGTCCCAATGCTCGGTGTGCACA
>NW_013960156.1:0-830 GCF_001266775.1 Austrofundulus limnaeus
TATATATATACTGTATATATATTGATTTTCATTTGTTTGACCTCGTTGGATTGCTTAGAGTCCACACTTTCAGATTCTGTAAATAACTCAAAACACCCCTGGGGAGACTTGTTCCTAGTTTTGTCATGGCCAGTCACAAATTTGAGTAAAAATAATATATTTTTAAAGAAAATATTAAATATTCAAAAACATAGGCTCTCAGCTACTGATCACTAGAATCAGAAGGTCAGCACAGACAGCTTTAGTGAAAAAAGGTCTAAAATGTCTAAATGATCCTGATTATCACATCCTGTATGTGGAGAATCTTGAGGATGAGTTCCTGTTTTCTACTGTCAAATATAAGTTTGTAAATATGAATTTGTGCTTTTGAATATTTTATTTTCCAGTCTCAAATGTTTCAAATTGTACGTAACAGTCCACAAAATATGTAGGAAAACACAAAAACACAATTTAGAAGTGATATGCTGCAAGCAGGTGGTACAGAAAGTTTACACACAATCCTTTAGAAGAGCGAAGGTGAAAATAAAGTCATTAATCAGTGTCGACTCACCACCAGCACAGTTGGCTGAGCATTCAGACCAGGAAAGGTGGTGCCAGGAGAAGCCCACCTCATTGTCACCGCTCCCAGTGCGATGAATGGGCACATTGAATCTGTACCAGACTCCCAGATTTGGTTCTTGAAGGAGAACCTGTAGTGGCAGCAGTGAACAAAATGTGAGTGTGTTCATTATGTGCATCAGTTGCTACCTCAAAAATACAGTATGAACTAAATTATTTTATTTTCTTTATTTTAAAAATGTATTCATTTAATTAAATAGCAAAATCAACTC
>NW_013960157.1:0-830 GCF_001266775.1 Austrofundulus limnaeus
AGGCACAGGAGACTGAGCGTTTGATGTTGCCGTTGAGTGGGTGCCTTGCTGAGTGTAGGAAAGCAATGTTTGGCTGCTGTACTCAGGCCTCTCTGTGTGTTTTACTTTCTGAAGCATATTAACTCTCACATTATTAAAATCCAAGCCATAAATAATAGTTGATTGCTGCAGCAATATACCAGAAATAATGTTTACAAAGCCAAGACCCTCATTATCTACCCAAAGCCTGAAGTAGAAAGATGAGGAGTGGGAGAAAAAAAAAGCAACATGCTTTTAGCCTCCTGTGCCTACTTTTTTCCCTGCTCTTCCTCACTCTTGTTTCCTCTTGTGCCGGCCCCGTCTCTTGAAGAGAGGGAGGAGAGATAGAGAGGAAGTTAAAATCATGCTAATACTTGATTATTGGTAGCAGTAGTAATGGAGATTCACTTCACTTATTCCCCTCAAAGTACCATAAACAAACAACAACAACAAAGAAGAACAGAATTTGAACATTACTTTAATCTTCGTGGAGCCTTTCTTGAAGCTTTATAGAAGCCTTTTTATAGTACAGTACTTGTGTAGCATAAAGTGGCCCTCCCAGGCCTTAAAGGATCTCTTCTGTTGGTAACAATACATCTTAGAAAACTATTGTTCATTTTTCTGCACCTAATTTTTCCAAAGCAAACAAAAAATGTCATCAAAACTGTTTTGTTATTTTGATGTTGAGAAAGTAGTAAAGTTTCACACTGTCTTGTATCTTACTCAAAATGAAAAATACAAATAAGGGAGGGCTGGCATAAATATAGAAATATGCAGGTAATGACAACCAAAGAAAAAAGGAAAAAAATTGT
>NW_013960158.1:0-830 GCF_001266775.1 Austrofundulus limnaeus
TATATATATAGAACACATGTAAACACAGGTGGGGGGAGAATAAAGAGAAAAAAAAGCCTCTCCAGCAGCTGTGCAGGGATTTAGGTGAGGTTGAAGATGCAGGTGGGTTTTTTTTTTCCCCCCACCGGGGGGCGCTAACAGCCCTGCTCATTCTCATCCATGCTGACGCTGCTCTTGCGGCTGCTGTCCTTCGAGGCGTCCGGGGAGACGGAGGAGAGCAGAGGGTCCCCGCCCCGCACCGGTGACAGGGTGTCTTCCATGAGGACGTCGCCCGCCTTGCCCTGGGAGCCGTAGCGGTGGCCCTCGTTCAGCTCCAGCGTGCCGGGCGGCTCGGGGGTGCAGGCGGGGTGGTGCTGGTGGTGGCGGGGTAGCGCGTACAGCTCTCGGTGGCAGTCCTCCAAAGCGGGCTCCTGTTTGATGGGCCGCGGCCCGAGTTCAGCAGAGCAGAGCGCTGAGGATGAGATGGACAGACCGTGAGCTCGGGCCTGCATCTCTAGTTCCTGCAAACCGCAGACACGTGAATTAGTCAGAGTTGATACTATGTCCTGTCAGTCACACACGTCTGCTCTTGTGTGACGTGAACTAGTTGAGAGCGACTGAGGGGAATCTGTTAGCAGGGCTGCTGAGAAAATGTTCAGTTTTTTAAAATAACAGACATGTAGTATTCATCCTTGTCAAACCTCAGGTGGTTTTTAGTTGATCAATAGCACCTAAAGTGGAATATAAAGTAGGGCTGCAACTAATAATTATTTTAATAATTGATTAATTTGTTTATTTTTTTTCAGTGAATCGGCCAAATCATTAAAACACTTAATTACAGTATATAGATA
>NW_013960159.1:0-377 GCF_001266775.1 Austrofundulus limnaeus
CTGTCTACACCTGTTTATACCTGTTTATACCTGTCCACACCTGTTTATACATGTTTACACATGTTTATACCTGTCCACACCTGTTTATACCTGTCCACACCTGTCCACACCTGTCTACACCTGTTTATACCTGTCTACACCTGTTTATACCTGTTAATACCTGTCCACACCTGTCCATACCTGTTTTCACATGTTTATACCTGTCCACACCTGTTTATACCTGTTTATACCTGTCCACACCTGTCCACACCTGTCTACACCTGTTTATACCTGTCTACACCTGTTTATACCTGTTTACACATGTTTATACCTGTCCACACCTGTTTATACCTGTTTATACCTGTCCACACCTGTCCACACCTGTCTACACCTGTTTA
>NW_013960159.1:1377-1830 GCF_001266775.1 Austrofundulus limnaeus
CCTGTCTACACCTGTTTATAACTGTCCACACCTGTCTACACCTGTCTACACCTGTTTATACCTGTCCACACCTGTCTACACCTGTTTATACCTGTCCACACCTGTCTACACCTGTTTATACTTGTCCACACCTGTCTACACCTGTTTATACCTGTCCACACCTGTCTACACCTGTTTATAACTCTCTACACCTGTTTACACCTGTTTATACCTGTTTATACCTGTCCACACCTGTCTACACCTGTTTATACCTGTCTACACCTGTCCACACCTGTCTACACCTGTTTATACCTGTCTAAACCTGTTTATACCTGTCTACACCTGTTTATACCTGTCCACACATGTCTACACCTGTTTATACCTGTCTACACCTGTTTATACCTGTCTACACCTGTTTATACCGTCCACACCTGTCTACACCTGTTTATACCTGTCTACACCTGTCCACACCTG
>NW_013960160.1:0-326 GCF_001266775.1 Austrofundulus limnaeus
AACCTGATATTGAGGGGCTTGGGTGCGATGTCGGTCAGCGTATTTACGATTCTGGTCTGCAGTGCGTAGGAGTGCCTGTCTGGTCTGCCGCCAGACTCTCCTGCACCTCCTAATATGATGATGGACGGAGGGTACCATGACGTCATTCTCTGTGGAAGGGAACAAGGGGGGTAGGTAGCCTAAAGAGGCTTCGAAGGGGGAAACTCCGGTGGCAGAGGAGGTATGAGAATTATGTGCATACTCGACCCAAATGAGTTGTTCAGACCAGGTGGAGGGGTTGTTATTAGTAACGCACCTTAATGTGGCTTCTAATTCCTGGTTACATC
>NW_013960160.1:1326-1829 GCF_001266775.1 Austrofundulus limnaeus
CGTAGTGCAAGTTGATCCTTTATTTGATCTGTTAATGAATTTACAAATGTACCTTTTAATGCTCTTTCGTCCCACCGTGTTTCCTCGGCGGTGACCCGGAAGTCGATCGCATGTTCCGCCACAGTTCGTCGTCCTTGTTTGATGGATAGCAGACGTCTTGCTGCTTCCTCCTGCTGGAGGGGATGATCAAAAATACGTCTAAAATCTTGAAGAAAATGTTGAAATGTTAGAGAGGAGACAGGATGAGTTTGTAAATATGCATTCGCCCACCGGAGTGCAGGACCTCTTAATGCTGATATCAGGTAAGTGATTTTAGCTGCTGAGGATGGAAAAAATGACGGAGAGCGGTTGAATGCTAATTCACATTGTAAAATGAATCCACCAAAATGACTGGGATCACCATCGAAAAACTCAGATGGTCGAATATCGGGTTCACGGGCTGGATGAATAACAGATTCAGAGAACGGATTAACTGGGGCTGGATCTGGGGGACGGGTTGCTGC
>NW_013960161.1:0-829 GCF_001266775.1 Austrofundulus limnaeus
TATATATATATATATCATGGTTAAAAGGAAAATTTTGGGAAGATTACTTTTGATTCATTTGAATATATGTGATCAAAACTGGTTTGTTTTTATTATCTTGCCCAAAGTTTTGCTTCTGATTTGCCCCAACTTTTATTACAACTCTGCAAAACTTCACCACTACTTGTTGATAATAGGGTAGCTTATTCACACTGTGAAGCAAAATTTCAAAGTGTTGCTCAAATTTGCCTCACTGCTGGACATGAAACCCAGTCTTGGTCCCTGACACGGGTCTGCTCCTATTTTAATATTGCCGGTGCAAGAGAGTGATGGAAGTGATGACCGGCAGTGAAGAAAGTGTTTTCTACAGGTCGTCGTGCCATCACAGGGCCACACAGAAACATTCATACCCAGGGCCATTTTGGAATCATCAATTAACCACACTTGCATGTTTTTATCTGTGACAAAAGAAAATGAGCAGTGTTGCCTGTTGTGTGTGGTCATCTTCTATCATCAGCATCTTAGAATTGTGCTTTGTATGACCCCTTCTCTGAGGCCAATTAGTAATAGGAAACCTTACAAGAGGCTAATGCCTCAGACAAAATCACAGGGATAGTCAAACTCCATCACCAGATTAAAGTGGCATTTCTGCAGTGGAGTTTAAGTGTCTGGATATGAGTGAATAAAACTGTTGGTCCAACCTGTCGTGGTTAAAAAAAAAAGCAGTTGAAAGTTTTAGTTTTGAGTTTACTGGTCCATCTATGTCCCAAACATTGTTGAAGGGGCTGATGGACAAAATTAGCTTTAAGATTGCAATGATGGAGCACAATATTTTATATATATATATATA
>NW_013960162.1:0-356 GCF_001266775.1 Austrofundulus limnaeus
TCTGTCACGAAGGGGCGTTGGTTTAGCTCGTCAGAAAGGGACGGCCTTCCTTCACGGTCCCGATCATTGAGGGCACGGCCTATTTCGACCGTCTTGAGGCTCCATTCGTTTGAGTTAGCATTTTTAGCCAGCCAGTTTTTGACCAAACCAATGGTACGTTCAGCAACACCATTTGCTTGTGGCGTGTATGGTGGTGAATACACTCTCATCACCCCATATTGTTCACACCATCTGTTCACCTGCACATTTTTGAAGTGCGTTCCATTGTCTGTTCTCAGTTCTCTGGGAATGCCTAGACAGGCACAAGCGTAATCTAGCATGGAGACAACACTATTCCCGTTGGCTTTTCTGACAGG
>NW_013960162.1:1356-1829 GCF_001266775.1 Austrofundulus limnaeus
CTCCTGTTCAGGGCCTTGAAGTTAATCACAGGCCTCCAGCCTCCTCCTGCCGATTCAGGTTTCTTCACTGCTTGGATGGGACTGTTTGTGAGGGGGTTAGGTTCTTCTCTGATGATACCCAATGCATGCAGTTCTTTTACTATTTTGTCCATCTCTGCCACTGCACCGGGGTGGAGTGGGTACTGTTTGACAGGTGGGTGTACCCCTCCTACAATGTGATGACAAAATTTTGTTCCCAAATCACCACAATCATTTTTGAAGTGTGCGACTCTGGCCGATTCAATTATTTGTTTCAATTTAATTTTTCCTTCTGGGGAAAAGTCACTTTCTTCCAGTTTTTGCTTCATGACTCCAGGAACATCGACTGGTTTGTACCAGGCTGTAGTGTTCAGGGGATTTTTCATTGTTTCTGTTTTTAGAACACCCGGTTTCTTTGTGTTTGTTATTACAGCCTCTTCAGGACCATGTAGGAT
>NW_013960163.1:0-494 GCF_001266775.1 Austrofundulus limnaeus
GATTAAAACGATGAGGCTGATTTAATTCAAGTCGGACGACCTCAGTGTGCTCGCAAGGAAGCAGCCGCAGCGAGGTGCTTGCCGTGTTCTTCTCAGTTCAACTGAAGGCTGTCGGTGGCTCGGACCCTCCGTCTCTCCTCCGTCTGGTGGCTGGTGCTGCTCGCTTGCTGGAACATCAGAGAGCGTTCTTGCCTGTAAGCTGCTGGATGTTAAAAACCTCTTCAGCTAAAACTTGAATGACGAAAAGGCGATATCTTCAGCTTTGGACATGTTTATTCAGCGAGAGAGATGGAAACAGAGGGTCCTCACAGCGTGATGGTAAAATGGACTCCCCACCAAGGGCGCGCACCCGCTCGGACGCGCGTTCACAGTTCTTAAAGGCACAGTACATGAAATACACCACATGCTGGACAACATTCTCCAGTGAATGCAGCCAGCAAATCAGATGACCAGGGAACTTCTACACAACACAGCTGACTCGGTTGGACTTCACG
>NW_013960163.1:1494-1829 GCF_001266775.1 Austrofundulus limnaeus
AGTTTAAACAGCCCTTTTGGGTAAACCTTCGATCACACAGCTCACAACAAAATGGCTTCTGTCCTGTGTGGATCCTCATGTGTCTGTCTAAACTGCCCTTTGTGGTAAACCTTCGATCACACAGCTCACAACAAAATGGCTTCTGTCCTTTGTGGATCCAAATGTGTGTGTCTAAACTGCCCTTTACGGTAAACCTTCGATCACACAGCCCACAACAAAATGGTTTCTGTCCTGTGTGGATTCTCATATGTGAGTTTAAACTGCCCTTTTGGGAAAACCTTCGATCACACAGCTCACAACAAAATGGCTTCTGTCCTGTGTGGATTCTCATGTGT
>NW_013960164.1:0-829 GCF_001266775.1 Austrofundulus limnaeus
TAAATAAATAGCCTCAGTGAAACATCCTGAATAAACTTTGTCAAAAAGCTTTTTTTTAAATCTCAGGAAACATCTGAAAACAGTTCAGTTGTTTGTCCACCAGGGGGCGATACAAGCAACAAATGTACAAATAAAACCAAGACCTTCAACTCAAAACTCAGTTCAGCGCCAGAAACCGTTCATTTACAACTTTATCTGAATGTAAAACAAATCAAAAAGCAGCAGCAGCAGCACTCCTCTGAGTCTTAAAGCGCCAAACAGGAAACTCTCAGAGGTCAGTGAACGCAGCACCAGGTGACACAACTCTACAACCATCAGTCAACACTATGAAGTGTGTTTTATAAGCTGGTAAAGATGTTACAGATATAATGTCTGAACCTTAGACTGAATAACTAAATGTTTCAGTTTGAGCAGCTGAATCAGAACCGTGCTGCCCTCTGCTGGACTTTTTCTGGAACATCAGAACAGCTGGTTCTGCTGGATCCAGACTCACTAGGATTTTCTGTAAAAATATAAACATCATCCTCTGTTATGGTTTTCAACAAACAGACATTCATGAAAAATGTTTAGAATCTTTATTTAAAGTACAACAGGTCATTTATAACTCTTCAGACTCATATTTACACGTATTTACATTTTAATAAACATTTAAAATAACAACTTATTTAAATCCCATCTTGTGAAGTTAGAGTTGATTAAAAACCTAAAAGTTTTAGTTTAATGACTGAGTTGTTGTAGTGGCATCAATAAAATTAAAACCCTGAAATCAATACAAATTTCTTAATATAAGAAACAAATGCAGAACATTTTTAACACAACACTAATAAAT
>NW_013960165.1:0-829 GCF_001266775.1 Austrofundulus limnaeus
AAAATAAAATAAAATAAAATAAAATAAAATAAAAGAATGTGGGCTTCACACTGGCTGCTGGCTTAATCATAAGAATAAAGCACCGTTAGCGTAGCGTGTTTATTTGTGAAGCACTTTAAGCCAGCACAGGACCAAAGTGCTGTCCACATCATAAAACACTCAGACATTCATCAAATCAATAAAAAATGAAAATAAAACATAAAACACTACAGATTGTGTTGAAAGACCAGAGAGGAGGTGTAAAACCAGTCAGGGACGACACCTGTCAGATGTCCAGAGGAAGGTGTTCATCGAGCTGAGGGGTCCACAGGTCTGACACATCAGGTGGAGCAAGACCACCAAGAGCTTTAAAACAAATCCTAAAAATTTACTTAAGAAGTCTTTACATTTCTTATATTATTGCATTTGGCCCCCGGCCCTCAGATTTATTTTAATCTTGGCCCCCTCAGGGAAAATGTTTAATTTTGGCCCCCTCAAGTAAAACGTTAAATTTTGGCCCCCTCAGGGAAAACGTTAAATTTTGGTCCCCTCAGTGAAAATATTTAATTTTGGCCCCCTCAGGGAAAATATTTAATTTTGGCCCCCTCAGGGAAAATGTCTAATTTTGGCCCCCTCAGGGAAAATGTTTAATTTTGGCCCCCTCAGGGAAAATGTTTGATTTTGGCCTCCTCAGTGAAAATGTTTAATTTTGGCCCCCTCAGTGAAAATGTTAAATTTTGGTCCCCTCAGTGAAAATGTTAAATTTTGGCCCCCTCAGGGAAAATGTTAAATTTTGGCCCCCTCAGGGAAAATGTTAAATTTTGGTCCCCTCAGGGAAAATGTTTAATTT
>NW_013960166.1:0-214 GCF_001266775.1 Austrofundulus limnaeus
ATGACTCAGGACCAACGGACCATGAAGTATCTGAGAATATCCGGCTCAGGACCAGAGTACTCTGAAGTATCTGAGACAGTCCGGCTCTGGACCAGTGGACTCGGTTGTATATGAGAATGTCTGGTTTTTGGACCATTGGCCTCTTTTTTATTTGATACACTCCGGTTTAGGACCAGAGGACTCTGATGTACCTGAGACTGTCCAGTTCAGGACC
>NW_013960166.1:2887-3161 GCF_001266775.1 Austrofundulus limnaeus
CTCAGGACCAGTGGACTCTGATGTATCTGAGATTGTACGACTCAGGACCAGAGGACGATGAAGTATCTGAGAATATCCGGCTCAGGACCAGAGGACTCTGATGAATCTGAGACTGTCCGGCTCAGGACCAGTGGACTCTGTTGTTTCTGAGATTATCCGGCTCCGGACCAGTGGACTCTGATGTATCTGATATTGTACAAATCAGGACCAGAGGACCATGAAGTATCTGAGAATATCTGGCTCAGGACCAGAGGACTCTGAAGTATCTGAGACT
>NW_013960166.1:4161-4502 GCF_001266775.1 Austrofundulus limnaeus
TACGACTCAGGACCAGAGGACCATGAAGTATCTGAGAATATGCGGCTCAGGGCCAGAGTACTCTGATGTATCTGAGACAGTCCGGCTAAGGACGAGTGGATTCTGTTGTATATGAGAATGTCTGGTTTTTGGACAAGTGGCCTCTTTTGTATTTGATACTCTCCGGTTTAGGACCAGTAGACTCTTGTGAGACTGTCTGGTTTAGGACCAGAGGACTCTGATGTACCTGAGACTGTCCAGTTCAGGACCAGTGGACTCTGATGTATCTGAGATTGTCCAGTTCAGGACCAGTGGACTCTGATGTTTCAGGAAGAGGACTGTGTCACATGGGAGTGTGTGTA
>NW_013960167.1:0-327 GCF_001266775.1 Austrofundulus limnaeus
TGTCCTGTCTCAACATGTCCTGTCTCAACATGTCCTGTCCTGTCTCAACATGTCATGTCCTGTCTCAACATGTCATGTCCTGACATGTCCTGTCCTGTCTCAACATGTCAAGTCCTGTCTCAACATGTCCTGACCTGTCTCAACATGTCATGTCCTGTCTCAACATGTCATGTCCTGTCTCAACATGTCATGTCCTGACATGTCCTGTCCTGTCTCAACATGTCAAGTCCTGTCTCAACATGTCCTGACCTGTCTCAACATGTCATGTCCTGTCTCAACATGTCATGTCCTGTCTCAACATGTCATGTCCTGACATGTCCTGTCCTG
>NW_013960167.1:1327-1829 GCF_001266775.1 Austrofundulus limnaeus
TGTCATGTCCTGTCTCAACATGTCAAGTCATGTCATGTCTCAACATGTCATGTCTCAACATGTCATGTCCTGTCATGTCCTGTCTCAACATGTCAAGTCATGTCATGTCTCAACATGTCATGTCATGTCCTGTCATGTCCTGTCATGTCTCAACATGTCATGTCATGTCATGTCTCAACATGTCCTGTCTCAACATGTCATGTCATGTCCTGTCATGTCTCAACATGTCATGTCATGTCAAGTCATGTCTCAACATGTCCTGTCTCAACATGTCATGTCATGTCTCAACATGACGTCATGTCATGTCTCAACATGTCCTGTCACAACATGTCAAGTCATGTCATGTCTCAACATGTCATGTCCTGTCATGTCCTGTCTCAACATGTCAAGTCATGTCAAGTCATGTCTCAACATGTCCTGTCACAACATGTCATGTCTCAACATGTCAGGTCATGTCAAGTCATGTCTCAACATGTCCTGTCATGTCATGTCTCAACATGTC
>NW_013960168.1:0-399 GCF_001266775.1 Austrofundulus limnaeus
CATTCAAGGTTTTCATTTATTATCTACAAATTAAAATATTTAGACTTTTTACACTCAAACAGAAAACTAAAACAAGCTACTGTAACGATCATCACAGTTCACTTTGTTTGTGACCTTTTTGTCCAATGTTTCTGTTTTATTGTTGCTGCAGAACCGCTCCAGTTTCAGAGATTATTATGAGCTCTAAATATTGGGTTATTGCATCTATTGCTTTGGTTTGGACCTCATGGAGAGGTGCGTTAGTTGTGCTACATTTTTAAAATGCTACACTTCAACTATTTACTGTTCTGTTTCTGTTTGGGCATCATCAAATGGTTTCATATTTTTTCAGGTTTAGTTAAAGACCAAAACAAAGAGCTGAAAGAGGAACTCAAACAAGAACATGTAACTGATAGAAAG
>NW_013960168.1:1399-1828 GCF_001266775.1 Austrofundulus limnaeus
TATTTTTTCAGGTTTGGTTAAAGGCCAAAACAAAGAGCTGAAAGAGGAACTCAAACAAGAACATGTAACTGATAGAAAGGTAAAAAAATACACACAGTTATGTATGTATGAATGTTTATGGAAAGCAGAAATAATAATAAACATTAAATATAACCTGACTTTTAGGTCAACATTTAAGATTCATTCACTAATATACAATATCATTGCAGCTTTTTTCTTGTCAGAGTAAAGTGAAGTTGTTAGTGTTACAGAAGGTGCACATTTCAACTTATTTTCTAATCTCTGATTGATATATTCCTGTTTCTTCATTTGATTTTTTTTATTTTTACAAAACTAAATCAGACCCATGACCAGTTCCTCCCACTTGGACTCACCTGCCTGAGTGGATCTCTCCCACCTAGTACAGTTTTCATCCTCCTTCTCATCCAC
>NW_013960169.1:0-828 GCF_001266775.1 Austrofundulus limnaeus
GTTCAATACTTATTTTACCCGCTGTATTTATTTGTTGCAGCATAAAAAGCAAGATGAGTTTCCTGCTTAATCAATGATCAAAGTGGTGTTTTGTCATCTTTGAATTTGCAGCTTGTCTGTTTGTTTCCCTGCCATGCATCTCACTGGTGTATTTGTTTTTTAATGTTTGTAAACAGGTTCAAGATATAGAGTTCATGCAAATTGAGATGAAAGTCATCGAGGGGCTGAAGGTCGGCAACGATTGCCTGAAAAGTATGCATGAGGTAAGTGTTTCTTTTCTGTTCAGTGTCAGCGCATCTTTAAGCTTTTCCTATGGAAGTGCACACGGTAAGAGTGTCAAAAGTTCTTCCTGATTGGCTTGTTTTCTGTAATATGATCCCCGAGCGAGGATTGAGCAGCACAGCACAATAGCTTAGCTGGTGCACATGGTTGGAAGATTAAAGGCTTAAGAAGGAAAGCCGTGACTACAGCAGTGAGAATGCCTCACAGCCTTGGATACTGAAATGCATCCGTTCATTTTTTAAAATTTTTATTATTTTCCTCCCTTTTCCGGGTCAGCTGGTGCCTTATCTCCAGCGCCGCTGGAGGCGGGGTTCACACCGGACGGGTTGCAAGTCCATGAAAACACCACTTAGAAATGAACAATCACTCACACTTTGGACAGTTTAGTTAGCAAATAATCTAAGTTTTTGGTTTGTGGAAAACCCAGAATGGACTCAAACATGCACAGGAAGAAGAGGCAAACCTCACCCAGAAAGACCCCAGGCTGGGAGACAGTTCTGAAATCTTGCTATGGAAATTTACCAGGCAGACAGAATTAGGTGAAAT
>NW_013960170.1:0-296 GCF_001266775.1 Austrofundulus limnaeus
CAGCCATGACCTCAAAAACCGAGAAAATGGATGTTCAGGAGCATCCTGATCAATCTGTGGATAATATCAGCAGTGCATTAGCTCTCTTAACCGTCCCAATTATTGGAGAATGGCGGAAGGAAGTTGCTAAAATGAATTGCTTGGAAATCAATGAACAGTTGCAACATTTAGCTGATAAAGCTGATGTTAGTGAAAAAGCTGATTCACAGGCCATTCGACTGGCTAACATGGTTGTCCTGTTAAAAGTCAGGTTAGAAATGGAAACTCAACTGCTAAAAGAGCTACAGGCTCAATTC
>NW_013960170.1:1296-1828 GCF_001266775.1 Austrofundulus limnaeus
GGCTCACTTCAAGCAGACAAGTCACAACTTTCATTGCACGCCAAACTGACACCGTGAAAAATAATTATGAGTTACTCTGTGAGGTTCTGGTCAGGGAGTACTCTCCCCGGACCGGTCCGCCGGGGTACCCGTCTGCTGAACACATCACCCAGGGAAAACACGAACACCCATCAGAGTTCTATCACAAGCTCTTACAGGCATATTTCGGAAACAGAAATGAACCGTTTATGGAAGAAGAGCTAGGTTTCAAATATTTGTTTGTAAAAAACCTCCACAAAGACAAAAGTGCACAGCTAAGCATCTTAGCTGATTATCGCTTGAACAATATGCAACAGCTGAGAGACTGGGCTGTCGCTACTTTTGAAAAAATCAAAAGAACAAAACCACAAACAGAGGTTTTAGTACAAGCAAAAAAGTCTGCATCTTTTGAGTTGGAGGGAGCACGCTCGGTGTCTCCTCCTCCCAAAAAAAAAGCAAAAAAGAAATCAGGTTTTAAATCAAACAAACCACAAAACAAAGGCAACTGGAGTTC
>NW_013960171.1:0-312 GCF_001266775.1 Austrofundulus limnaeus
ACTTGTCCACAGGTGTTCTGTCCCACCTGTCCACAGTAAAACAGGTGGACTGATGGATCTCAACCTTGGAGCTGTTTTAGGCCAGTAGCTCTTCCTGAAGCTGAGCTCGAACCTGTGACCTCAGGATTATGAGACCTATCACTGACCACTAGTCAACCACAGCCCCTCCCAGCTACACCAGGGGTATCCAGTCCTGGTCCTACAGGGCCACTGTCCTGCAGGTTCCTCTGCTCCAACACAGCTGAATGGATGAATGGCTGATTAAATGAATGAATGGCTGATTAACAGGTTTCTGCAGAACTTGAAGAGGTA
>NW_013960171.1:4050-4397 GCF_001266775.1 Austrofundulus limnaeus
GCAGGGCCTTTAGCAGACGTTACATTTGTATGGTGCATCGGCTGCTTCAGGGTTTTTCTGCCTATACGGGCTTGTCGGATAGTATGTGCCCAGTAGGTCTCACACAGCTTAACTCCCTTTACTTCTTTGCCTCTCCAGAGTGGGCGGTTTTGCACTTATAGGTGAAACCTTTCAGAAGCAGTGCCACTCTTCTTGAAGGACCGTTTTCAGGAGTCCTTGAACCGCTTCCTGTAACTTCCAACTCGGCGTAGAAGAGCTGTTTGGGTGTTCTAAGATCGCATTCATGTTTTTGTGATCTGGTTACCCGAATTGTACATACACAAGCCAAACACTACTCAGTATCAGTC
>NW_013960172.1:0-367 GCF_001266775.1 Austrofundulus limnaeus
AGTTAAAAGTTTCTTACAACAGGCTACAAAAGCAAAGTCCACTGTGGGGAGACAACCTCACCCACAGCTGACTCCTGTCCTCCTGAGGATGGTCAAAAGGAAGTGGCCTGAGTTAAGGTGGACTGGAGTCAACAAGAACCTCTCCCACAAGGAGGAAGTAGTTTCCAACAAACTCTTGGGGTGACTTGTCCCCAGGAGCCACAAATAGACTTTAACCCCCGAACCGTGATTCAGGGCAACGGAAGAGCGCAGACTCATCGTGGGATGCAAATTTCATTATATTTCTTTTAGCATTTGGGAGATGAGTGGGAATACAGTCACCTCAAAGAATCCTTACAATTAACTGTACTTAAGGTTTAGTGCAACT
>NW_013960172.1:1367-1827 GCF_001266775.1 Austrofundulus limnaeus
AAGAGACAATAAAACACCTTAGACAGTAAAAGAGAAAGTCAACTTTTTGCAGCTGTCTTTAGAAAAGGCAGAGTGTTACCATATAAGGAAATGAGTTTTGCGCATCTGTTCTGAGCAGCGTCAGATACAGAAAGTTGTGATAACAGCTTAAAAGTTCCAGCTTGAGGAAGTAACTTCAGACAATCTGGGGCATTTTGCTTGATAATTTGAGGTGATGTGTTATTTCAAATTCTATTGAAGTTTGTCTCCCAAGATGCATCTTGGTTTTAAGCTGTAAATTCATGAGTATGATTCTCTCTGCTTTTGGTTAATAAATATCGTTAAACTTTGAGGTATTTCTCTAAATGGTCATTCTTCATCAAAGAGCCGGGTGAGGTGAAGGTAACGGAAGGAGTTTTCCTCACCTCAACACTGGTAGGCCTATAGTGTGTTTAAAGTGACAGCAACATAGGTCCAGAGA
>NW_013960173.1:0-827 GCF_001266775.1 Austrofundulus limnaeus
GAGGACAGAGACACTGATGAAGGACAAGGAGGACAGAGACACTGATGAAGGACAAGGAGGACAGAGACACTGATGAAGGATGAGGACAGAGACACTGATGAAGGACAAGGAGGACAGAGACACTGATGAAGGACGACGAGGACAGAGACACTGATGAAGGACGAGGAGGACAGAGACACTGATGAAGGACGACGAGGACAGAGACACTGATGAAGGACAAGGAGGACAGAGACACTGATGAAGGACGAGGAGGACAGAGACACTGATGAAGGACGACGAGGACAGAGACACTGATGAAGGACAAGGAGGACAGAGACACTGATGAAGGACGAGGAGGACAGAGACACTGATGAAGGACGACGAGGACAGAGACACTGATGAAGGACAAGGAGGACAGAGACACTGATGAAGGATGAGGACAGAGACACTGATGAAGGACAAGGAGGACAGAGACACTGATGAAGGACGACGAGGACAGAGACACTGATGAAGGACGAGGAGGACAGAGACCCTGATGAAGGACAAGGAGGACAGAGACACTGATGAAGGACGACGAGGACAGAGACACTGATGAAGGATGAGGACAGAGACACTGATGAAGGACGAGGAGGACAGAGACACTGATGAAGGACAAGGAGGACAGAGACACTGATGAAGGACGAGGAGGACAGAGACACTGATGAAGGAACGATTTGACCATTTTCCTGGTACATACAGCCTGGTGAGGACTTACCTTTCCTTATGGAGACAAAAGACTGGTCCACATTGGGGAGGATACTGTTGGTAGGTCAGGGGTCAGGGGTCAGGGGTCAGGGGTGGGGTTTAGG
>NW_013960174.1:0-430 GCF_001266775.1 Austrofundulus limnaeus
GGAGTAAGGAATGACTTATTGCCTATGCAGGACTCGGTTCTGACCCGGTTCTGATCCATTTGACAGTCTACAGTGGTTTATGAGCAAAAAGGCTAAAGTTGTCCCCTTAATTGTGTTAATCAGTTTTAGTTCGTGGAACTTCTGTATCAAAAAGGGAGTAAGGAATGACTTATTGCCTATGCAGGACTCGGTTCT
This sequence comes from Austrofundulus limnaeus, assembly GCF_001266775.1. Lineage (NCBI taxonomy): Eukaryota > Metazoa > Chordata > Actinopteri > Cyprinodontiformes > Rivulidae > Austrofundulus > Austrofundulus limnaeus. The sequence goes on from NW_013960174.1 coordinate 196, forward strand.
GACCGGTCCAAATTGAGCTCATAAAAAAAAGCTACTGCTTACTGAAGCGGCAGACAGACAGCCAGGGAGTTAATCTGTCTTAAAAAGCTGTGTTTTAACTTGAGTTGTGCTGTGTTGATTTATCTCGGACGCTGCTCCGAATGCTTTTGAATCTTGTGAAGTGTTAAAGCTGTGTTTTTATGCTGTTAACCGCTGCGGTGGTGCTGCTAACACAGAGGCACACACACACAGACAC
>NW_013960174.1:1430-1827 GCF_001266775.1 Austrofundulus limnaeus
CATTTAGGGGATTTTTTGGGGGGGTTTAACATAGTGGCGGGTCATTTTGACCCGAACACAACAGGAGGGTTAACCTTAGATGTTTTCAAAATGTGTCGACAGACCATAAGTTGTACTTAATCAGGCGTACTTCTACAAAAGTCGTACAAGACTTTATGGAACGTCAAACTGCACATGTGAAGACAGACTACGGCCTCATGTGCAAAGCACTGGAAAGTGTATTCTCTAACGAGAATGTTTGCAGGTGGAATGCAGCTATTAAATTAAAACAAAGACTGCAAGAACATCCAGACCAGTTTTACTATAGACTGCTTGAAAGTTTTTTCGGCTCTAGAAATAAACCGCACATGGAAGAAGATTTTGATTTTAAGTGGCTATTTCACAGAAATCTAAATCC
>NW_013960175.1:0-363 GCF_001266775.1 Austrofundulus limnaeus
GTCATATTCCCATCATTGCTCCCGAAGACAACCCTGGTGAATACTTCAATGGCAAAGGGTGGCACTCTGTTATTCTGCAGGGTGTTGTTAACCATCAGTTCTGGTAAGAGTAATGTTTTAAATAATACTTAGTTGATGCTTTCAAATTATATAAGAAATCACAATTCTAATGACTGAAAAGTGTCTTACTACACTAATAAAATCTTATCATGTAGATATTACTTTTTTGTCACATCCCTACATGCCCATCACCTAGAAAGAACGTGTTATTTATACTTCTCATCAACTTAAAATAATTACATCTACCTGTGTTTTTTTTACTTTGTATTTATTCTGCACAGTGACCATTAGCAGGGAATATGA
>NW_013960175.1:1363-1827 GCF_001266775.1 Austrofundulus limnaeus
GCTTGATTCTTTTGGGAGTTTGAGAAGATTTTAATGGAGATGACAAAACATTTTTGGGGGTTTTAGCATCAGTTTCCATAACTTCCGTGCTACAGTAGTCATGTAGGAGGAGTGCCTTGGGCTTAGCATTAGCTTTGGGGTTAGCTTTGGCCATGCGTGCAGTAAAACTGTTAAGGTTTTTTTTTCCTTAGATGGTCCAGTCGAGTATCTTGATATTTTCAGTGTTTAGTAGAGAAGTTATCACATACCAATATGTTGGTCTATCTTCAATCTTTTCAGGGTTTGCTCCGGAGAACGATTACCACATGACTGCTCCCTCCGCCATCTTGCCGAAACGCCTCAATACCATAGACTTATATATCACAAGACTGAGTCCCGCCCATCCCGTCCACTGGTAGTGTCTGTGACGTCATGGAGGAGCAGAAAATGGCGTCTAAAAGGACATCAGCTCACAGCCTCCATAG
>NW_013960176.1:0-827 GCF_001266775.1 Austrofundulus limnaeus
GCACTAATGTCTTTTGTCCACTGATGAAAAACAGTAACATAAGCCAAAATTACTACCCGATCAGGTGAGGTTCTGAAGCCAGTGGCTGTTCTTTTAAGAGGCAGAAGCTGACCAATGACAAACTAGTGTTTCTACGCAGAAATCTAACCCTGACAAGCTGAACATTACCTGTTCAGTCATTGTCTGTAGTGTGTATCTGTCTGCTCTTCAACCATTATCAGTTCTTTCATTTTATTACGTGTATTTTCACTAAATAATATTGTTTTAGACAGTCAAGGTTATTACTATGTTTCACCTGGAACCTCAGAATTATTCACTGTTTAAATCTGTTTAACACTGTTATATCCATAAACTATTTTTGATTATTGTATTGGATTACTTGTATTACCTCTTGGCCAGGTCACCCTTGTAACAGAGATCTAGATCTTCATGGGTTTAACTGGTTAAATAAAGGTGATTGAATTGAATTTAAAGAACTGGTGACCTTACAAAGAAATGTTTTACTAATCAAACTTTTGACTCAAGATTTTGCAGAACTTAAACTCAAGGATTGATGTGTATTTAGGGAGCCTGTCTGATGATGTTGGATAAAATAAAATAATGCGTGGCCACGAGATCATTTTGAGCAGCCATGTTTCTGTGCGGAAGACATATGTTGTTGTTATTTATTTATTAACTTTATTCATTTCATTATAAAAAGCAAAATAAAACACATTTACATACAACAAAACAATACAAAAAATAAAATGAAAGTTAGCAGAAGAAGAAAAAAATCTTATATCTGCCCATATTTGCAAAAAAATAATATTTATTTCAAACAATAGTAA
>NW_013960177.1:0-393 GCF_001266775.1 Austrofundulus limnaeus
CCCTAACCTCACAGGTACACACCTGATCCTAACCTCACAGGTACACCCCTGACCCTAACCTCACAGGTACACACCTGATCCTAACCTCACAGGTACACACCTGATCCTAACCTCACAGGTACACCCCTGATCCTAACCTCACAGGTACACACCTGACCTTAACCTCACAGGTACACACCTGATCCTAACCTCACTGATACATACCTGATCCTAACCTCACAGGTACACACCTGAACCCTGACCTCACAGGTACATACCTTACCCTAATCTCACAGGTACACACCTGAACCCTGACCTCACAGGTACATACCTGACCCTAACCTCACAGGTACACACCTGATCCTAACCTCACAGGTACACACCTGATCCTAACCTCACAGGTACACACCTGAA
>NW_013960177.1:1393-1827 GCF_001266775.1 Austrofundulus limnaeus
TCCTTGGATAGTCTGTAAATAGTCCTTAAATAGTCCTTAAATAGTCCTTAAATAGTTCTTAAATAGTCCTTAAATAGTCCTTAAATAGTCCTTAAATAGTCCTTAAACAGTTCTTGAATAATCCTTGAATAGTCCTTGGATAGTCTGTAAATAGTCCTTAAATAGTCCTTAAATAGTCCTTAAATAGTTCTTAAATAGTCCTTAAATAGTCCTTAAATAGTCCTTAAACAGTTCTTGAATAATCCTTGAATAGTTCTTAAATAGACCGTAAATAGTCCTTAAATAGTCCTTAAATAGTCCTTAAATAGTCCTTAAATAGTTTTTGAATAATCCTTGAATAGTTCTTAAATAGTCCGTAAATAGTCCTTAAATAGTCCTTAAATAGTCCTTAAATAGTCCTTAAATAGTTTTTGAATAATCCTTGAATAGTCCTT
>NW_013960178.1:0-827 GCF_001266775.1 Austrofundulus limnaeus
TTTTTCATGATATTCAAATTTTATGACCAGCACCTGTATAAACAGATGTTGACTCAGACTCTGGAATGAAAGGAGGCGGGTGATGTGCATTCCTTGGAGGAATGCTCGGCCTGTGTTATGTAGCTTTGGCCTGTTAAAAACTAAAATAAATCTTCTAAAAGTTTCTAAATGTTCCTCACCTCATAATAAACTTTCAACAGTTTAACACAGTTTTTAATGTTAAGACTCAAGAGTGCAGAAAGAGAAAAGATGACATCACCGATGACTCAGCACAAGCCTGAGCTCAGGGTTCACTATCCTCCTGTCTTCAGGATCGGACAGAACGTTCACCTGCAGCCAGCCGAGGGGATAAGAGCGGAAACAAAACTGATTTTGTTCTTTTATACGTTAAATGTTGGAATAAAAAGTCGGGCGTCACCATCTGAATGTTTTCATCAGGTTGTGATCACCCTCAGATCTACAGTGGGTTACAAAGGTTTTTGATTTTCTTTATTTACTGATAATAAATGAACAGAAAAAACTCCAGATTATTAGTTTCATGAGGAAACACTTATAAGTAAAGCCCTGACATTCCACCCACCAGCTTTCATTTTACTTTTAATGAGATCATCTCATGATAAATGTGGATTAAGTTAGTTATCCAATATGAATTTATGATCATCTCAGTCAAACATATAAAATGTCAAACATGATCCTGTGATACTGTTGATGTGAATGACTCTCAACACATTTTAACTCATTGAAATATGTCTCATTTGCAAAAAAGACCACAATACACACACACACACACACACACACACACACACACACACACACACACACACACA
>NW_013960179.1:0-827 GCF_001266775.1 Austrofundulus limnaeus
CTGGTTTCACACAGCCCACCAGCTGTATAAAAACACTTTATTTTCCTACACTCTGTAAACACACCTGGAAATGAGTCCAGTTCAGTGACTGAACTCAGGTCTTTCCTCGAGCTGCAGTCAAATGAAGCTGCAGAAGTTTCCGACCCGACCGAACTGGGCCCGTCTGATCTGACTGTGGTTCCGCCTCTCAGCTCGGAGACACTCGTCACTTTCCGATGAGCAGTTTCCGGAAATCACAACCAAATCTGGAGCTGGAGGCGTTTCCTTGTTTTACCGGATGTTACTATTTATGGCTTCAAAGGCTAAATCCGACCTAGACTTTTCATGTCTGATGACTGACTGTGAGATTTACAAGAAAACAGAAGAAAAAATAAAGATCAACCGTTTCATGAGAACATCACCCTCCATCAGTCAGGTTTATAATTAAAACCATCTTGAGAAATGAAGGAGTTGTTTTAGTCCAACTTTAAAAAAACAACATGATGTCCCGCTCAGACCCTGAACCACATCACGTTTTATTTCATCAAAGCCATGTTTGTGTTTCCTGTATCTGTTAGCAGCCAGCTCGACTCGGACTGACTCAGAACCTTAATCAGTTGTGGATCTGCATCAAATGACAACTTTCTGAAATTTTCAGTCAAATGTGTCCTGTGCTTCGTGAGATATTTTGCTAACAAGGACGAAACACGGTCTTCTGGTTCACAGCGGTGCAGCGGGAGAGGCTGCTCTCTGCGGTGAGCTCTCCATTCACCAAGTGATTCCCTTTGTCAAAACGTCACGGAGCCTTTCAGCCAATCAGCGTCGTCAGCGGTGCTCTCCTCCACGGG
>NW_013960180.1:0-556 GCF_001266775.1 Austrofundulus limnaeus
CATGTCCACAGACAGGACACATGACGTCCACAGACAGGACACATGACGTCCACAGACAGGACACATGATGTCCACAGACAGGACACATGATGTCCACAGACAGACACATGATATCCACAGACAGGCCACATGATGTCCACAGACAGACACATGACGTCCACAGACAGGACACTTGACGTCCACAGACAGGACACATGACGTCCACAGACAGGACACATGACGTCCACAGACAGACACATGACGTCCACAGACAGACACATGATTTCCATAGACAGACACACAGACAGGACACATGACGTCCACAGACAGACACATGACGTCCACAGACAGACACATGATGTCCACAGACAGGACACATGATGTCCACAGACAGGACACATGACGTCCACAGACAGACACATGACGTCCAAAGACAGACACATGATGTCCACAGACCGGGCACATGACGTCCACAGACCGGGCACATGACGTCCACAGACAGACACATGACGTCCACAGACAGACACATGATGTCCACAGACAGGACACATGATGTCCACAGACAGGACACATGACG
>NW_013960180.1:1556-1827 GCF_001266775.1 Austrofundulus limnaeus
ACAGACACATGATATCCACAGACAGGACTCATGATGTCCACAGACAGACACATGATATCCACAGACAGACACATGATGTCCACAGACAGACTCATGATGTCCACAGACAGACACATGATGTCCACTGACAGACACATGACGTCCACAGACAGACACATGACGTCCACAGACAGGACACATGAGGTCCACAGACAGGACACATGACGTCCACCGACAGGACACATGATGTCCACAGACAGGACACATGACGTCCACCGACAGGACACATGAT
>NW_013960181.1:0-827 GCF_001266775.1 Austrofundulus limnaeus
CCCCCCCCCACAGCTGAAATACTTTTCCACAAATAATGTGATTGTTAGTACTTGCATGAGTAAGCTGACAGATCAGACAGACTTAGTGTTTTAATGGGGAGACAAAATTTCTCACAGAAAATAATGGCACAACCTGTTTTTAAGGAGACTAAAAGTAGGATTGTGAAAATTGCCACTTTGTTTAGAAGTAAAATTAAAATGAGCTTTTCTAAAATGCTGTAATATCAATATGCTTTCACTGCACAGTCAACATACTGACTGTTTCTTCTACTCACCCTCCGCATAGCATTGCCTTTGCTATTTTTACCAATTCCTGTGATTCACTGAGTGTTTCATCATTGCCTCGGGGACTTTTGGCTGAAGAAAACAATATATACACAAATAAAAATAGTTGTCATGAGCAATAATTATTCTGTGAGATGGAGTTATAAAGTTGAGGCACTAAGTAAAGTGACTACCTCGGGCTTGTCTGCCATGACACAGTGTCGGCATCCAAGTTTTAACAAAACATTTTCAAGAGTCCAACTCCCCTGGCACACTCTGACTGATACAATTTACTTTAATACGAGGAGCTGTCAAGGTAAGCCTTTTTTTTGGGCTGGCTCTAATCCATCGTGTTTGCTACTCTCTGTTTGTGAGGTTACAGAAGAGAGAATTACAAGATTTCCCATCAGTCAGTCCATGATGGCTCTGCACAGGCAACTGAGCTCTAATCCAACAAATGCATGTTACCTTTTCACTTCTTTACTGTGGGGATTACAAAGTCTAGCTTTGGGTACAATCTGAGCTGATCAAACACGCACACACACACACACACACACACACAC
>NW_013960182.1:0-827 GCF_001266775.1 Austrofundulus limnaeus
TCAGGGACCATACAGCTGTCATGTGTCCAATCCTGTCAGTTCTAATAACAATTCAGCATATCTCGCTGTCAGCTGTGAGTTGTTCACCTAAATGTCCAATATCTGACAAAATCTTCATGAAAACACAGAGCTTACATAGTTTTACATGTTTGATGTTTTCTTTACTAATCTTTAATTTTCAGGTAATTTTATAATCAGCAGTGAGTTGATATGATTAGACCTGATATACTTTATTAAACTCAATCAGTTCTGAAAAAAGTTTGAAAGAGTGCCAATCATGGCACTGCCAAAATTCTACCATCAGCGATAAGATCTAAAGATGAAATAAGAAAAACAGACATCAGTGTCTCATTTGGGTCATCATGATAATCATTTTGTTGTGTCTTGCTCCCTGAAATCACTATTACCTTAAAGAATCAAACAGTTGAGCTCAGCTTAAAAATGTTGTACAATACACCACTACCAAATGCTATAGCACACTATTCCAAACATTTTTAAGTTTAATTTCCATATTTGAAACTTGTTTTTTTTAAGCTGTGAGTCATAAGAGCAAACATTGTGAGCAGAAGGGAATAAGGGTGTTTCCGTTTCAATGCCTTGACACACTCATTACAATTTAACACATTGATCACTACCATAAAAATTATAATATTAATAAAATTATTATTTTTTTGCTTTTACCTCTGATCTCAGTTGGACCAGACGATGTTCAAGTGGAACTGGTTCCAAAAGAAGAGCCCTATGAGGAAGGATCAACCATTACTCTGAAATGCTCAGCAGATTCTAGACCCCCTGCTCAGTTCACCTGGATCCTGAATGAAGACCTG
>NW_013960183.1:0-826 GCF_001266775.1 Austrofundulus limnaeus
AGAGAGAGAGAGAGAGAGAGAGAGAGAGAGAGAGGGTGGGATAAGGAAGAAGGAAGTGTGGTTGTTGATAGAAGGGCAAAGTCGTGATGGAATATGTGGAGAATGAGAGCTTCTCTCACATCAAAGCTGCTTTCAAAGAGTTTGCAGAGCAGAGCTGCAAATGGGCAGATAACATGACTTGCAGTGTTACAGTCTGTATGTTTGACCCCATGCTAATGATGAGTAGAAAAGAAGAAAGAAAAAATCTGAAAATGTCAAACAAACAAACAAAAGAAAAAGGAAAGGAAAGGGGAAACAAAAACAATAACTGTTACTAATGAAAGTCAGTTTTTGATTTTGTCCAATTTTGTATCGTCAGGTGAAACACAAATGTATTCTGTGATCTGAATTGGACCAAACCACTACAGGAGGAGAGGGAGAGCTTTCACACGTGACTGCCAGACTGCAGAGTATGTCTGCAAAGTCATCTGAGGTCGGTTAGTTTATGTGATGGGATAGATGATGCAGAGAGGAGCACAGGCTCAGCACAGTTTGAAAAGAGAAGACATAAACCTTGACCTAATTTACAAACAAGAAAGCTACATGCAGAGAGAGCATCCGTATAACTGTATGAGAGCCTACATCTGAGCTTTGAGTGAAAATGTGTAAGCGCCATTAAAGACGGTTCAAGTGACCTTTTTTTTGGATGCTGAAGTACATGCAGAAAACACTGTAACATCAGTTGTTGAACAGTTACTTATTGATAATTCTTTAAATTTACAACAACAACAACAACAACAACAACAACAACAACAACAACAACAACAACAACAACAACAACAACAAC
>NW_013960184.1:0-300 GCF_001266775.1 Austrofundulus limnaeus
GTGGAGTAGTATCTGTTTCATCATGAGTGATAAGGATGATTTGCAGCCAGGAATAACTGAAGTTGAGATGTCAACCCTCTGGTCATTTTGTTTACAGTATCAAAAGCAAACAAGTGTATTTGTGTCTTTTTAATAATTTCTGCGTTTGTGTGATATCAGTAAATATTGGTGATCAGCAATAACAATAATATTTATATCGGATGAAATTTTCATATCGCTGCATCCCTAGTTTACTTGTTGGTTTTTTTTTTTTTTTTTTTTTTAAGCGAGTGGTTGAAGCAAAATGCAACGTCATAAACA
>NW_013960184.1:1300-1826 GCF_001266775.1 Austrofundulus limnaeus
CGCCGTTTTCTGGATTTGACCGAACGTCAGGTTTCAGTAAGAAATCCACGCAAGTCTTTGTACATGAGGCCTCTGGTAACTTATTGAAAACCTAAACCTAACTAATGCAGCTTACACCAGTGTGTTAGACATGAGTTGTCTGAAACATTATCAGGTGACCTTTAACAACACTCGGGTAAACATTTCTCTGTTTGTGAATAGACTGTTAGATTTAAAAGCACTAACAAGCTTTAAGCGTAATAAAAAAATGTTTGTTTTTTTTCCTGTAAGGTGGTGAGCACTCGTGTGGGCGGCATTCCTGAGGTGCTGCCTGAGGACTTGATCACCCTCTGTGAACCTACCGTACGGTCATTGTGTGATGGTTTGGAAAAAGTCATCGCCAAGCAGCGCTCGGGTTCTGTCCCTCCCCCTGCCTCCATCCACATGCGGGTGAGAAACCTCTACACCTGGAGAAACGTCGCAGAAAGGACTGAAAAGGTAGGAAAATGTGACGTATCTTTCAGCTGTATTCTGAGTGTGGGAGCCT
>NW_013960185.1:0-826 GCF_001266775.1 Austrofundulus limnaeus
ATATATATATAATAACTTCATTTACACTAGGACAACCACAATACTCAGATGCTCCATTGCACCTGAGGCATCTTTTTTCTTTCCACAATATTAATAATTTCCTGACCAAGTTTATTCAATAACCACTTTTAGCAAAGAGAAAAAAAGAGCATTAATAAAACTCGATGATTTATGTTTGTCTGACTTCCCCATTACCTGTTGATGGCGGCAAGAGGCTGCGCCAGGTTGTAGAGCATCGCCCGGGCCGGGACAGGGAACGCGTTGGGGCTCAGTTGGACCATTCGAGCGTCGTCTCGTTGCGGCAGCGGCGCAGGCGGAGGAGGTCTGCGGAGTTCTGTGATGGGCACCAAATGGCTCTCGGTCCTCAGCTCCAGCGCCTTTATAGCGTCCCTCCTGGAGAGCTCGATCACCGGCACTTCCCTTTTCAGGTCAAGGGCGTTGTGAGATGCAGTTTCCCTGGCAACGCCGTTGATGCTGATGCTGATGCGGGTCCCGTTGCTCGAGTTCTGCAGCGGAACGTCATCCGTCTCCTCAGTCCCTTTGAAGCAGCCTCCCCCCCTCCTCCTTGTCCTCCACCTCCTCTCCTCCTCTCCCCCCTCCTCCTCCTCCTCTTCCTCCTCCTCTTCCCCCTCTCCTTCTCCCCTCTTGTCTCTCCGCGGCTCCTCGTCCCTCTTGTATCCGTTCTGTCTGGAGATGATGGCGGAGTCTTCGCGCTTTCCAGGACCCGATCCCGCGTCGGGACTTCGAGGAAAGAGCTCGTGCTCCCGTTTTTCCATCATTTTGACGACTTTGCCTCTTTCAGAGTTCCAAATAAAAATAATAACGA
>NW_013960186.1:0-286 GCF_001266775.1 Austrofundulus limnaeus
AGGTGTGATGAAAGGACAGGTATAATAGAGAACAGGTGTGATGAAAGGACAGGTATAATAGAGAACAGGTGTGATGAAAATAAATGTATAACAGAGAGCAGGTGTGATGAAAGATCAGGTATAATAGAGAACAGGTGTGATGAAAGGACAGGTTTAATAGAGAACAGGTGTGATGAAAGGACAGGTATTACAGAGAACAGGTGTGATGAAAGGAAAGGTATAATAGAGAACCGGTCTGATGAAAGGACAGGTATAATAGAGAACAGGTGTGATGAAAGGACAGGTA
>NW_013960186.1:1286-1826 GCF_001266775.1 Austrofundulus limnaeus
AGAGAACCGGTCTGATGAAAGGAATGGTATAATAGAGAACAGGTGTGATGAAAGGACAGGTATAATAGAGAACAGGTGTGATGAAAGGACAGGTATAATAGAGAACAGGTGTGATGAAAGGACAGGTATAGTAGAGAACAGTTGTGATGAAAGGACAGGTATAATAGAGAACGGGTGTGATGAAAGGACAGGTATAATAGAGAACAGGTGTGATGAAAGGACATGTATTAAAGAGAACCGGTGTGATGAAAGGACAGGTATAATACAGAACAGGTGTGATAAAAGGACAGGTATAGTAGAGAACAGGTGTGATGAAAGGACAGGTATAATAAAGAACAGGTTTGATGAAAGGACAGGTATAATCGAGAACAGGTGTGATGAAAGGACAGGTATTAAAGAGAACCGGTGTGATGAAAGGACAGGTATAATAGAGAACAGGTGTGATGAAACGACATGTATTAAAGAGAACCGGTGTGATGAAAGGACAGGTATAATAGAGAACAGGTGTGATGAAAAGAGGGATATAATAGAGAGCAGGTG
>NW_013960187.1:0-826 GCF_001266775.1 Austrofundulus limnaeus
GTAAAGTATTACAGCTACAGTAAAGTGCTGCAGCTACAGTAAAGTGTTACAGCTATAGTAAAGTGTTGCAGCCACAGTGAAGTGTTACAGCTACAGTAAAGTGTTCCAGCTATAGTAAAGTGTTACAGTTACAGTAAAGTGTTACAGCTACAGTAAAGTGTTACAGCTATAGTAAAGTGTTGCAGCCACAGTGAAGTGTTACAGCTACAGTAAAGTGTTACAGCTATAGTAAAGTGTTACAGCTACAGTAAAGTGTTACAGTTACAGTAAAGTGTTGCAGCTACAGTAAAGTGTTGCAGCCACAGTGAAGTGTTACAGCTACAGTAAAGTGTTCCAGCTATAGTAAAGTGTTACAGCTACAGTAAAGTGTTACAGCTACAGTAAAGTGTTACAGTTACAGTAAAGTGTTACAGCTACGGTAAAGTGTTACAGCTACAGTAAAGTGTTACAGCTACAGTAAAGTGTTGCAGCCACAGTGAAGTGTTACAGCCACAGTGAAGTGTTACAGCTACAGTGAAGTGTTAAAGCCACAGTAAAGTGTTACAGCTACAGTAAAGTGTTACAGCTACAGTAAAGTGTTACAGCTACAGTAAAGTGTTACAGCCACAGTGAAGTGTTACAGCTACAGTAAAGTGTTACAGCTATAGTAAAGTGTTACAGTTACAGTAAAGTGTTGCAGCTACAGTAAAGTGTTGCAGCCACAGTGAAGTGTTACAGCTACAGTAAAGTGTTACAGCTATAGTAAAGTGTTACAGCTACAGTAAAGTGTTACAGCTACAGTAAAGTGTTACAGCTATAGTAAAGTGTTACAGCTACAGTAAAGTGT
>NW_013960188.1:0-826 GCF_001266775.1 Austrofundulus limnaeus
AATATAATCAATAGTGTTTATCTATTTTCATGTCATTTCTCTTTTATTGTTTTATTTTTATGTTATAACACCACATTTATGTTTTTTATTTTTCCTAAAATTGAGCAGCCTCACCTCAGACCTCTGATCCTTCAGCGTCTTCCTCCTGGAGTAAACCTGCTCGGGTGTCTCTGCCAGCTAAAACTCAGAGACGGAGTGCTGAGTCCTGTCGATCAGGGAACAGCTACGAGCGGGAGATGTTCCGCCCTGGTCCTACACGTGTGTTCCTGCAACCCTACCCATGCACACAAGTGTATTTGTATTTGCAACCTGACATTTATACCTTTTTGTCCGTCTGCGTTTTTAGGAGATTTGGAAAAAGAGAAGAGGAGGCTTCAGAATGTCATGTCCACAGGCAAAGAATCCTCACCTGAACCTCTGAAACCTGAAAACACCACTGAGGACATCGATCGCTATCAGGAAGGTGAGTCTGATGCCAGAGATGGTTAACAACTTCACCATATTTTACTAAGTACATCATGAAGTAGGGCAGCAGGTAATTTCTCTTCAACCCTCAAAGCCTTAAAAGAAAATTTAGTGTAGATTTTCTGCAGTTGTGGTCAAACCATGGGCTGTGACCCCTTTCATTCTCCAAAGAGGAGAACCACCACACTAGTTCTGATTTTTTGCTTCTGAGACCAGAAAAATATAAGGTTTAGAGACTCGTGACCCCAAACACTGCTTCCAAAGCACAAAAACATCATAACTGATACGATACAAACTGAATTAACAACCTTTAAGCACTTTTTCATTGCTAAAATCTCTTGCAGCAATAATGGTGTGTGTG
>NW_013960189.1:0-826 GCF_001266775.1 Austrofundulus limnaeus
CAATTCAAGGCATGCACTGGGAACATTTCCTAGAAAGAGGTAATTAGACCTACTGCTCCTGTCAGGCAAAGCACCAAAGTTTCATGACAATGTTTACATCTCATTTCAGTGCGCATGAGCTCAAGTACAGGACATGTCTGTCAGCTAACCCTGTGCACATTACATGCCAAATGGAGCATGTCTCTAAATGAGGACATATGACGCTTCAAGATAGTTTCTACATGTTATCATTAGTTTTCTTTAGGTTCTTACCTTTATTTTCTCCGTCGTGGTGAACTTCAGCTCGTGGACGAAAGGGTTTTTCTCCACCGAAGAGGGCCCACTGTCTGACCTCTTCATTTTTTGACAAGCTAACGCTCACACAACTAAAGCAAACTTCTCCTTCTGCTCTGCAGCCACGGTGGAGCGAACCGAGGACTGATGCCTGCTTGTTCTGGGCGGAGAGCAGGGCGGTTTTCTAGCTGCGCTTGTCAAGTTCAAATCAGCGTCTTGGCTTCCGGTTTAGAAATTTCAAAATAAAACCAAATGCGCCTGGCTGCTGGGATGATAAAGACAACACAGTATGGAAACTGTGTTGTATAAAGCAGAGGTTCTCAAATTGGAGTCCCAGGACCCCCAGGGCTCGACGAACCGTGTTTTGGGGGTCCTCAAAAATGTCCATAAATTGTTAATTTGTATTTCATTTAAAAAAAAATGCATATGGGGAATAAGGCACTAGCAAAACAAGCATATTAAACTAAACAAAAAATATTATTACCATGGCATTTAGATGTTAAAATAACAGTAAATCATGTTGCATTAAGAGCATAGGGTTTGTGTGTGTGTG
>NW_013960190.1:0-642 GCF_001266775.1 Austrofundulus limnaeus
GCTGAAGACAGAGGCGGAAGTAGTCTGGTGAGTGGGTTGTGGCTGGATCGTAGAAGCTGGGTGCCGATTTTTGGATGGCTGAGCTGTAGAGGAATGTTGAAGATGAGTTGAGGTGAGCAGCTGAAAGAGGGTGGACTTGGAGGAAGAGCGGCTAAAAGGAATTCTTCTGTCCTGCAATGCGCTATGGAGCTCCGCTGCGGTCCATTCTGCGGGAGCGAGGCAGCTTGTGGGTTTTGGATGAGGAGCGCCATGCCCAGGTGGGTGCAGCGGGTCGGGGAGAAGCGGGATGAAGAGGTCAACTGGAGCGGCGGAGGAGCCCGCAGCCACGGGACTCGGCTTCAGACTGAGGAGTGGCAGAGGGTGGAGGCGCCGGAGTTGGTGTGGGTTGGGAGGAGGACGGGTGCGGTGGATAGGGCTGTGACCAGGCACACCGGCGAGGGATCTGCCTGACAACAGAAGATGGGGGAACTTCACGGGGCGGTTGGAAGCTGAAAGGGGGGTCGTCCGAATCAGAGGAATTGGGATCCAGGAAGAGGACATCCATGGTGAGTTGAGAAACTCGGTCTTTTCTTTTCTTTTTTCTTTTTTTCTTTTTTTTCTTTTCTTTTCTTTTCTTTTCTTTTCTGATAACGCTGGCGCAGA
>NW_013960191.1:0-639 GCF_001266775.1 Austrofundulus limnaeus
CTGTAAAACCTAAAGTAGGCAGTACAACACCAAAAGCCTTGGTAACAATTACAGTAACTGTCAAACCAACACCACTAACCACACCTACCATTAAATCAGATGACGCTGAACCAACTAAACCAACAGTGGAAAAGCCAACATTTAGAAAAACATTAACTGTTAAGGTAATTAGTAAAGATGCAACCTCACATGACACAACTACAAAGCCAACCATTAAAACAACAACTAAAAATGCTGAAACAACTACGAAAAGTTATAACATTTATGATATTTCTGATCCTCTTAAGGGAGGATTGGGTTTAAATCATGGAATTATCTCTCCCAGAGCAGGGAGAACAAAGCCGGTTAAAAGTGATGAACTTTGGAAATTAGCAAATCAAAATACCTGGTAATTATGGACACTCTATACATCAAGGGAAATGACCTCAGAAGAATGCACTAAAGCTCCAGGTTCATTACCAATAGTGATCCCAGAAAAATACAACTCACAGCAATGCACTGAAGAACAAAGAGAAAAATGTAAAGAAGATAAATATCAAAGCAACACCCAATCAAACATATCGTCGTTTTTCAAACTTCCAATGTGTGGAATAAAATGTAGGATTCTAAATGGAGCACAGGAAATTCACAATTATTTGG
>NW_013960192.1:0-381 GCF_001266775.1 Austrofundulus limnaeus
CCCATGACCATGGAGATATAAACAGCTTTTTACAAGGTAAAAATAATAAAGCAAGTTCTTTGTCTGCAATGATTGGACATGTTTTTATTTTTGTCATTAGTGATTATCTCAATTTCGGCTAAAATAACTGACAAAATCCTACACACTGTGTCTTTAAGTCAACAGGGAACAAATGTTCTGTAGCTTTTAGAGTCAGTTTAAATCTGTTTATCGATGATTAAAAACCTGGTAGACCAGTAAGTCCTGATCTGAAGAAGCCTCTGTTTCTCCTCCTCAGTCTTTGTACCAGGTCTCCCATTGATCCAAAGAATCCACTGCTCCTTAGTTAAAGGGATCCCTGATTAGTTGTAACATTACACTTTATTTAATAAACATATATTT
>NW_013960192.1:1381-1825 GCF_001266775.1 Austrofundulus limnaeus
GCTCTGACTCCTACTGTCAGTCATAACTGACCCCCTCCACTGTCTGCTGAAGCACCTGTTAATGCAGAGCTCTGACTCCTGTGTGTGTAGAAACATTCAGTCTCTTGGTGTGACTTTGGTTTCCAGGTGGGCTGTGGAACCATGCTGAGAGGACCGGACCTGCTGGCTAACCTCAGGGACACTGCAGGTACTTGTTGTGATTATCAAACTTTTCTAATCATTTAGCACCTCAGAAAATAACTGTTCCAGAACAAGTTTACTAAAAAATATAGATCAGGACTACACTACATTTATATAAACACAGTTTGTTTCATAGTTCTTACTTCATCCATGTTCTCAGTGGTTAGGTCAAATGTGCCACTAAATAATTTGGTAATATACATGTACACTCACCGGCCACTTTATTAGGTACACCTGTCCAACTGCTCGTTAACACTTCATTTC
>NW_013960193.1:0-825 GCF_001266775.1 Austrofundulus limnaeus
CTCTCTCTCTCTCTCTCTCTCTCTCTCTCTCTCTCTCTCTCTCTCTCCCATCCATCCATCCATCCATCCATCCACATATATGAAGCCCTCACAAAGCAGGAGGTGTCCGTGCACGTTCAGCTGCTGTGTGCTCCCCTGCGCTGAGAGGACGATGCTCTGGAGGACCGGACTTTTGCTCCTGCTGGTGCTGAACGCATCTGCATACGAACTGGATCAGAACGAGTCCTATTCGCCCAGGAGGGCACGCTTCTCTGTCAACAGCCCTTGTAAGTATTAAACGGCGCTGCTTCCAATGAAAGAGTGCACTGTTTTTTCCCCTCTCTCCTTTTTTTTCTTTTATTCTCCAACAATTAATGAAATCTTATCTTTGCTCATTAATCTCGTGGAGATTGCCCACCTCCTGTCCCTCCCTCCCTCCCTCCTCATTGTGTTGGCCTATGCAGGCGTTTCTGTGTGATTCGCGGATTAACGCTGTGGTTCTTGCCGGTCTCCTGCCGGCAACAGATGAGCATGGAGCTGCTGACACCTGAGAGCGCAGCCTGCTGCATATATGGGTCCCACTAATCAGCAATCGTGCTGTACTTTAGGACCGTGGAGGAGGAGGAGGAGGAGGGTTTCAGGGCATGAAAAACACAGCGTTTCCTGTGCAGCCTTTCCCGTGGAGCTTTTGAAGTCAGGAAAAAAAGAAAGAAAAAAAAATAGAAAAATAAGAGGTTGCACCTCTGCTTTCTTCAAAAAGCTGTACGCTTGGCTTTTCTTCATAAGCAGATATTTCTTATCTGGTAAAATAAAATGAACCCAAGTGAAAACTCATTTGTAATCCAC
>NW_013960194.1:0-275 GCF_001266775.1 Austrofundulus limnaeus
CAAATATATTTTTCTATATATCTCAGTATTAGTACAAATATATTTTCCAGTATATCTCAGTATTAGCACAAATATATTTTCCAGTATATCTCAGTATTAGTACAAATATATTTTCCAGTATATCTCAGTATTAGTACAAATATGTTTTTCAGTATATCTCAGTACAAATATATTTTCCAGTATATCTCAGTATTAGTACAAATACATTTTTCAGTATATCTCAGTATTAGTACAAATATATTTTCCAGTATATCTCAGTATTACCGGCCACTTTA
>NW_013960194.1:1275-1825 GCF_001266775.1 Austrofundulus limnaeus
TTGGCTCCTCTGTTAGAGGTTCTGCAGGTCCTGGTCTCTGTATGTCCAGACTAAGATGTGTCCTTTAGAGTTTCTGCTGGTCCTGGTCTCTATGTCCAGATTAATGTGTCCTTTACAGGTTCTGCAGGTCCTGGTCTCTGGTTGGCTCCTCAGTTAGAGGTTCTGCAGGTCCTGGTCTCTGGTTGGCTCCTCTGTTAGAGGTTCTGAAGGTCCTGGTCTCTGGTCGGCTCTTCTGTTAGAGGTTCTGCAGGTCCTGGTCTCTGGTTGGCTCCTCTGTTAGAGGTTCTGCAGGTCCTGGTCTCTGGTTGGCTCCTCTGTTAGAGGTTCTGCTGGTGCTGGTCTCTGGTTGGCTCCTCTGTTAGAGGTTCTGAAGGTCCTGGTCTGTGGTTGGCTCCTCTGTTAGAGGTTCTGCAGGTCCTGGTCTCTGTATGTCCAGACTAAGATGTGTCCTTTAGAGGTTCTGCAGGTCCTGGTCTCTGGTTGGCTCCTCTGTTAGAGGTTCTGCAGGTCCTGGTCTCTGGTTGGCTCCTCTGTTAGAGGTTCTGCAGGT
>NW_013960195.1:0-825 GCF_001266775.1 Austrofundulus limnaeus
GTGTCTGCTTCTACTTATTTTTTTACTTTTCCACTCAAATAAAATAATTATAGATTTACAGCAATAAAAACATTGGTCAAGAAAATAATAATATAGCTTTTACAAGAAACCACCACAGAGGAACCAAACAAACTAGAGGAGATATTATATAAAGAAAAGTGTCAATGAATGAAAAGGAGGGCCGAGAAAACGGGTCCATGTTCAGACTGTGACCCTCGCCTTGGTCAGCATGTTTCAAGACACAAACATTTTCTGTGCAATTCTTGAAGCAGAGCTGCTCCATTGGTTTATCTGTCAGCTGTGTACAAAAAGTTCAAGTTCAAGTGTGTGAACAGGAGCAGATCAGATGCATGGAAACCTGACTCACCAGTGACGTCAGAATGACGAAGCCACATTTTGACCCAGCGTCTGACCTCTGCTCTGCGGGGCAGGAGGTCGGCTGAGTCTCTCCCACAGGCCTGCTGATGTGTGGCTTCCTGTAAAACAGGAAACGGGATTTTAAGGGAGGGTGGTCTGACCGATAACCTTATTTAATTTTCAAACATGAAAGATAATATACTGAGTATAAAAACAAGTACCATATCTTTTAAAGAACTGGTAGAAATGCCTTTAGAAAATTTACATTAAAATAATTTAAGTGAAATAATGTGTGAAAACATTTAAATGTACAGTTGAAAATATTGGTTTTAAAACAATATTTGTTATGTTACATACCCATCTGGTGACATTGGGTAACACCTAAGATAATTTTGAGCAGCCATACTTTTTTATGAGAGTCATTGTTAGAGTCAGATTATATATGAATACACAGGTTTCATGTTTAAC
>NW_013960196.1:0-638 GCF_001266775.1 Austrofundulus limnaeus
CACACACACACACACACACACACACACACACACACACACACACACACACACACACAGATCTAAAATCAGAGCTGTTCAATAGGTTAGTGGAGCTCAGAGGAACCTGATGGTTTATTAAAGCTGTTGTTACCTGAGCAGACAGGAGGAAACAGATCGTTTAAAGAAATAAAGCTGAGTGTGCAGAAAGAGGGACGACACTATTTATAGTGAGGTTTGACACTATTTACAGTGAGGTTTGACACTATTTATAGTGAGGTTTGACACTATTTACAGTGAGGTTTGACACTATTTATAGTGAGGTTTGACCTGGTCTCAGTTCAGCTCCATGTGGGTCCACACCAAGCTTCTGAAGGATCAAACTGAAGACTCTGGACCTGAATGAGCTCTGAGCCGCTCCAAACAAAAATAAATCAAACGCCATTCCTCTGTCCTGTAACAATAAAATGTTCCTCCTTTTTATAGAAAGCTGAGCTCTCCGAGGCGCTCCCATCAAACCCTACAGAGTGTTTTTAAAAATTCATGTTTGCTTTTGAACTGTTGAATTGTGCATGAAGGACGAGAAGTTTCCTTTTCTGAGGCAGGAGGAGCTGTGACTCCTGATCTGACCATACTGTGTGTGTGTGTGTGTGTGTGTGTGT
>NW_013960197.1:0-824 GCF_001266775.1 Austrofundulus limnaeus
TTATTATTGTTGTTGTTGTTGTCGTTGCACAAAAACTAGTCACACGTCTGAAGACTACATTTCCCATAATCCTTGCACAAACTGTGTCAACACGTTTGCGCCTGCGCAGTATCATTTGAAAACTTGCACGGTGAGGGACGCTGAGGAGGAGAAAGACAACGCAGCTAACCACAATGGCGACGGCGGCGACAACAGCAGGCGGAACAGGCTCAAGCGGGCCAGCCACGGGTCCGGCAGGCGGCGGAACCGCTGTAGGACGAAAGAAAGACGGTGGCCCTTCTTCGAAATTTTGGGAAAGTTCGGAGACCGTATCCCAGCTGGAGACGGTGCGGCTTTGGATCGGAAAGCACTACAAAAAGGTGGGTTAGCTTAGCCCATCCATTGATTTCTATAAAGGCCCGCGTCTCGTTTGCACAATGGAGCGTTGATTAACCTTGTAGCTTTAGCCACACAAAGCTAACTTGAGTCAAAGTTTTTCTGCTTTATTAATAATTAAAAACCAAACTGTGACAGTGCATGGGGTGGCCCTTTTAAATCGTTACCAAAGGATACCACTTTAGCTCTTCAACTAGCTTAAAAGTTAGCTCGCTAACTGCTCAGGCAGTGTTGCTTTTCGTAACGGCCTGACAAACTATTATTTTATAGTACATGAATGATGTGCGCATAATATGCCTGCTATATTTAATATACGTTTGTTATTTCTTATTTTAAAATATGCTGCACTCGTTTTGTAAAGTAATACTAGATAAAGCTAACTGAAAAGTCACGAGAAACCATCCATTGCATAAAATACAACCTGCCTTTTATTCTGCTGTGAATAGTAG
>NW_013960198.1:0-433 GCF_001266775.1 Austrofundulus limnaeus
GCACAGCAGCGGAGCGCAGGCTGAGTCTTTCTGTGAGATTCACTGTTTGACTTCTTCTAATTAAACCACATTAACTCTGTCAACCCTGATTAAAGCAAAGATAGTCTCTGTTTAACCTCAGCCACCGTCAAAACTAACAGAACTCACCATGTTCTCTAGGTGAAGGACTTTTAAATCTTATTTTCATTTATCAGAAAGATACACAAATTTCATTCTTCACAGTTTGATAAAAACAACAAGGTTCTTGATGTGTTAAACTTGTTTATTTTTAGAACCAGACTGTGACACAGTTGCTCTGGGATAAATGTAATTCAATTAATGATCAAATATGAAGAATTAATTATTTTTAAATGATTATATGAGCTGAAACCATCTAAATAATATAATCTTTATGAATAAAATAGTCTTTTAAAAAGAAATCAGTCTAACAAAT
>NW_013960198.1:1433-1824 GCF_001266775.1 Austrofundulus limnaeus
ATTTGTTAGACTGATTTCTTTTTAAAAGACTATTTTATTCAAAAAGATTATGTTATTTAGATGGTTTCAGCTCATATAATCATTTAAAAATAATTAATTCTTCATATTTGATCATTTATTGAATTACTTTTATCCCAGAGCAGCTGTGTCACAGTCTGGTTCTAAATATAAACAAGTTTAGCACATCAAGAACCTTGTTGTTTTTATAAAAATCTGATGTTTTGGACAAATTTCAATCAGGTTTGTTGAAAGAAAGGAGCTTATTAAAGGTTTCCAATGAGAGTTTGATGTCAGATGATTCAGGACACGACACAGTTCTGCTCTTGATATTCAGCTCTACTCTCATTTAAAGAAAGTCACTTTCATCAATGAAAGTCTTTAATAAATAGTT
>NW_013960199.1:0-312 GCF_001266775.1 Austrofundulus limnaeus
GTACTGGTTCTGTAGGCTGGACCAGGCTTCTACTGGTTCTGTAGGCTGGACCAGGCTTCTACTGGTTCTGTAGGCTGGACCAGGCTTCTACTGGTTCTGTAGGCTGGACCAGGCTTCTACTGGTTCTGTAGGCTGGACCAGGCCTCTACTGGTTCTGTAGGCTGGTAACCAAGATAAGATTTTAAAACTGAAAAAATTGTTTATAAATTTCAGCAGAATTATTTGTAAAAATCAGAAATTTGATTTTAAGTTCAGTAAATAAATGAAAAAACTTCTTCCTGTTCAGAGAAACTAAACAATTCAACAGAATTC
>NW_013960199.1:1312-1824 GCF_001266775.1 Austrofundulus limnaeus
CTTCTAGAAGCAGATATTTATATATTATATCACTATGTTATACTATATATTATACTATTAAATAAAGATGGTCAAACGGTCAGAAACTCATGGAAGCAGATAAAACAGACGTGCACAGTGGAGCTTTAACGTTGGGTTAGTGCTGGGTGGTTTACTGTTTTGTTCTGGATACCAGTTTTTATTTTTGTTATATAAATTTTCTGAATACTGGACACACAGGTTTAAATAGCCTGAACATGTGTGGAACGTTTTGTCACGGCCACCAGTGAACTGTTTCCTGGGGGACACTTTTCTTCGCAGCACCGCTACATGTGTTAGCATGCTAATGTTATTGTTGCAGCAGCAGGTGATGATTCCTCTGCTTATAGTGACTGATGATAAAAAAAAACATCCAGTTTTCACCGTCGCTGAATGTTGTAAACACCTCTTCAGTGACGTGCACAGTTAGATTTAACATGGTTAGTTAAAATGGAGACTTAACGTGGTTTTATTGTGAAAAGCCTGCAGGAAGT
>NW_013960200.1:0-347 GCF_001266775.1 Austrofundulus limnaeus
TAACGTTACAGGAAGAAACAAACTAACATTACATGAAGAAACAAGCTAACATTACATGAAGAAAAAAGCTAACGTTACAGGAAGAAACAAACTAACATTACATGAAGAAACAAAATAACATTACATGAAGAAACAAACTAACGTTACAGGAAGAAACAAACTAACATTACATGAAGAAACAAACTAACATTACATGAAGAAACAAGCTAACGTTACAGGAAGAAACAAACTAACATTACATGAAGAAACAAACTAACATTACATGAAGAAACAAACTAACGTTACAGGAAGAAACAAACTAACATTACAGGAAGAAACAAACTAATGGTATAGGAAGAAACTAACGT
>NW_013960200.1:1347-1824 GCF_001266775.1 Austrofundulus limnaeus
GCACAAGCCTGATATTAAGAGTCTCTTGCTCTACCGACTGTTAGTCAGGCTTGCATCAAATGCTGCAGAACTTAAAGGGTACTCATCAGTTGTTAACAGTGTATTGTTGAGTGCATAATTTAAGAGAGTACCTAGTATACTCAGTTCAGTGTTTTAGATATACAGTTCATTGCATGTAATAGGAACATCTATTGGAGAAAATTTCTTTTCGACAGTTTCATAGAGTCTAAGGAGGACCTTGTTTGTGATACAGCCTGCATTTTGTGTTTGTAAATTGCTAGACATGGCTCAAGTGTGTTTGAAATTTACGGGAAAATGAGAGGGAGTAGCCACAAAACCATCTTTGTAGACAAATGGGATGTTTTATATTGAGATTTTGGAAGCATTTGTTTAGCAAACATTCTTTTTGGGACAAATTTATAATGCACGGTTAGCATCCCTGGGTGGGCTTGAACCACCATCCTTTCAGTTAACAGC
>NW_013960201.1:0-824 GCF_001266775.1 Austrofundulus limnaeus
AATACTAGTTTCTTAATTTCTTCATCATCAGTGAGTTTTTTAAATCAAAATATTAAATTTTTAAAAATAATATTAAGATGAAGAGTTCCGAATGCTCATCTTTTAGAGTCACCTGAACGCAACGCAGCAGACAGGTGAGGGCGTGACTTGTCAGGGAAGTGGGCGGGGACATTGAACAGGTGTAGCGGCTCAGACGTGCGGTCTGTGCGACAAACGGGCTGGTCTGTCCCGGACGGTTCTTCGGTTCTTCTCGTCAAATGAAAAGAATGAAGAGTTTGTTGTTTTGAGATGTTTCCGTTCAGATGAGATGACGTCATGTCGGTCCGCAGCTGCTGAAAACTCACCGGGTGTTTCTCTGGACGCACGTTTGGATTTGAAGGAGTGAGACGTGGAAACACCTGCTGCCCACCGAGTTTCTGAACTTCACCTCCAACCTGAGGATGTTTGATTAAAACCAGAAGAAGGGAGATTTAAATGAAGATGTTGTTGTTGCTGAAGATGTTGAGGATCAGGACTCAGGCAGAGCTTCTCACGCTGTTCGTCCTAACTGGTGAGTTTTTTATTTATTTATTTTTTTAACTCTAAAAAGGACAAAATGAACATTTTTTTTTGTCGCTGATTAGAATGAATCACATCATGTAAGAAAACAGATTTTATTTAATTCTGATAGTAAAAAAAAGATTCAATTGGATCTGATTTTTATTATAAAAACACCAGATTAGCTTTATGTTCTGGAGTTTTTAATACTCTAATGACCATGTTGTGTACAGTTCATTTTATTTCCAGGGACTCTCAGTGTATGAAAGTGGTTAAACCTCATATTT
>NW_013960202.1:0-647 GCF_001266775.1 Austrofundulus limnaeus
AATAAAAAAATAACATTTAGGGGATTTTTGGGGGGGTTTTACCACAGTGGCGGGTCATTTTGACCCAAAGACAACAGACAAATTATCATCACCTGCTGGTGAAAGGTGTAGGTAGATGATAATGGTTTTTCCCCAGTCTGTCTGTGTGAGTGTTTGTATGTCTGACTGACACCTTCTGGAGTCAGCTTCATTCAACTTGGCTGCCACAACCATCTGACTTTAAAACACAAAAATTGTTGAAACTTGATCTATTATACAGATACTGCTTAACAACGTTTGTGTTAGAGTAGCTTAGATCAGTAACAACACGTGTCCTGAGCACTAACAGATTGCACAAGATCTTTGTTTAAAATTTGAGAAAAAACTTCCATATTTGAAATCAGTTTTGTCTGCAGAATATCCCATATAACAGGTGGAGCTGTTTCCTGGGGAGCCCACCCACAAACACCACCTAACGAGCCCACCCCAACCCCACTTTGTCTCTCCAACATCAGGTGGGGGTCAGGAGGACCCCACCGCTACACCAAACATCAGTGGGGTCATTTGGACCTCACAAATACAGCGAGAGGAGTATTTCTTTACTTTTGGCTTGTTTTCATTCCAACTTGTTATTGTTAAAGTATAACCCTACTCAGATTAACATTTTA
>NW_013960203.1:0-823 GCF_001266775.1 Austrofundulus limnaeus
TGTGTGTGTGTGTGTGTGTGTGTGTGTGTGTGTGTGTGTGTGTGTGTGTGCGTGCATCCTCTGCACCGGGTCTGTTTGACCGCAGCTGTCCCTGTACCTCCATGCGGGTCTCGGAGGGCGAGGCTGACCTCTCCTGAAGTCACTTCAAAGAGAGCGGGGACGGAGCTGAAGGTGCACAGGGTTCCGGGCCGGCCGGCACGGCTGCTGCTTCCCTGGGCTTTGGGAGCAGGGGAACTGGGTGTGGAGGTGAGTTAGAAAGGGGGGGAGTTGAGGGGAGCAGAGACAGGAGGGGAGGCAGTGGAGGTGTTAGCATGGTCTAAATCCTGTGTGTGTTTGCTGTTCAACCTGGACAGACCTTATGCGTTTTAGTTTCACCTCCAAGGGGGGTGTTTGTAGTTCACATCACAGAGCACCGCCTGGTCCGGAGGGAGAAACGGGTCCGCTGTGGTCAGAACTGACGGCACCTGAAGGCCTTACATGGGGGACCCTGTGGATGAACCACATTTTAAAAAACACCTGGGCAAAAATAACAGCTTAAATCTCTGTAGACATAACTGTTTGTCTTAAAAAAGTAAAATGAAAGTGTAAATTGGAAAAATATAAAAAGCACACATCAGACACAACAATGAAATATACGAATCTAGAACAGAAGTCTGATTGTTGTCAAATGTGACCCATAACATCAAACCATTACAAAGTGGTATTGTATTGATTAAAGCACTTGCAACAACTGCATTTTGTCAAAACATAATGAAAAAATATCTTACCTATGGGTCTTTTAAGTTAAATATCTTTAATATAATCTTAACAAATTGTTTGGAAC
>NW_013960204.1:0-823 GCF_001266775.1 Austrofundulus limnaeus
TCATACAAAACTGTGTTTTACACAAAACCACCTATTCAGGTTAGTGTATCTGCAACATCTGACACAGAAGTGTAGGCATGAGTGGAAACTACAAACATAATTGTTGAAATGTAAGGCTCATAGCAATCAGTTGTTTCTACAGTTAGTTGGATGTGGCATCCTCGAACTGGGTTGACTCCTGATGTTAATTAGTTAAAACGTAGAGTCATTACATTTTAAAAGTTCCATTAAAAAGTGGTTCATGAGATATTTTGATGACAGACAAACCCAAGTGTACACACTCTTGCACACATGCAAAACATTATATTTAACTATTTACTCATGTTTTTGTTTTTTATACTTTTTGAGGAGGTTTAAGACTAAGATTGATACAACTTGGACCTTTCTGATTATTCTCATCTCTTATTCAAAGAAGGTTTCAGCCTGCGATGAGCTCTCTAACTGTCCATGTGTGTCACTCAGGTGCTTCCTTCATGGGCTCCTTCCTGGCTCGGAGTCTGGGGTCCCCCTCCTCCCACCCTCCTCACCCATCTGGACCTGCTGCCTCCCCTTCCTCCCCATCCTACAGGGCTGGAACCCATTCGAGCACTTCCCCTATCTGGTTCCCCCATCCACATGAAGGTAACACACACACACACACACACACACGGGAAGCAGCTCGCGTCTCTGGCTAATCCCAGGTCTTGGTTTGGGATTAGACTGAGATGGAGCCAATAAGTGGTTTAACCAACGATGAGCTGAGGCCAAACACGTGCAGCAGTGATGCCTCAGATGATGCTACTTATAGCAACACACACACACACACACAAAACTCTCTTCTGGC
>NW_013960205.1:0-823 GCF_001266775.1 Austrofundulus limnaeus
AATATATAAAAATCCCTTTTGTGTGATTCCTGAAAATTAAAAAAATACACATCTTAAGAAATAAAATCAAGTCTCCTGAGTAAATCTCTGCTACCAACTTCCTGCACATTTGGAGTACGACTCCTGGTCCAGGTAGAGCACGGCGCACACCTGCCGGACCTTACAGCGCCCCTCGCAGGTGATCCTGCTGTCATAGCTGACCATGAAGTGGGTGAAGTATCGGTGGAAGGTTGGGGTTTGCGGCAGCAGGAAGCTCAGGCCCAGCTGGAGGAGACTCTGCGGCTGCAGGTCAGGCAGCCCAAAGGCTCGGGTCATGATGTATTCCAGCTTCCAGTCGGACCTTTGTTTCTCGTTGGCTTCCGTCAGATTCAGATAGTACTGCCAGATATCCTTCAGAGAGGGAGAAAGGCAGCGGAGAGGGGGAGGGGCGCGGAGGGGGGGAGAAAAAAGCTTTTTTTTTTTAGTCCGTCTGAAAGGCAGAAACAGTTTTTGTGATTTGATTGACACCGTGATTAATCGTCACTGTGGACTTTAAAACTCAGGTTTTAAGCTGGAGATCAAAGCTGAACACTTAGTTTCATCCATTCAATTTTTTATTTTTTTGGTTTTATTGTTAGAGGGGAAAAAAACTATTAAATAAACACCTTTTATTTATTGTCCGTAACAAGAATAACATGTTAGAATGTCAAATTTTACAAACTCAGACAATAAATCCTCAAGGATTTCTTGTGCAACGACAGAAACAAAGTTTGAAAACAGTTTAAAGGGGCAATATTACGTGTTTCTCAGGCATATATTTAAATACTACACCATAATAAAGTAT
>NW_013960206.1:0-368 GCF_001266775.1 Austrofundulus limnaeus
TTACAAGACAATGGAGTCCTTTAATGGAGGTCAGCCTCCTTCACCCTCCCATCCCATCTTTTGATATCCAGGAAAGACAGTAAACATCCAAGGACCGCCTGAAGAAGACGTTTGTGCGCCCTGCTCTCTCTCACCATCCAGAGGGCTTCTTATAAGGCATGACTGCAGTCAAAGCCCATTTCATTCTCAGGCTTGTATCTGAAAAGGTACCAAACTGATTTGTATGAAACTTTCAGGAAATGTTCAACACCGCAGAGAACAGATTATTAAAGTTTAATCTAATCAGACTAATCAGATCATACGTTAATTGAATATAAAACATAGAGCTTATCACACCAGAATGCAGCTGTTATTATATAACCATGGTT
>NW_013960206.1:1368-1823 GCF_001266775.1 Austrofundulus limnaeus
GTTCTTAGATAGTCCTTAGTTAGTTCTTAGATAGTCCTTAGTTAGTTCTTAGTTAGTTCTTAGATAGTCCTTAGTTAGTTCTTAGTTTGTCCTTAGTTAGTCCTTAGATAGTCCTTAGTTAGTTCTTAGATAGTCCTTAGTTAGTTCTTAGATAGTCCTTAGTTAGTTCTTAGTTAGTTCTTAGATAGTCCTTAGTTAGTTCTTAGTTTGTCCTTAGTCAGTCCTTAGTTAGTCCTTAGATAGTCCTTAGTTAGTCCTTAGTTAGTCCTTAGTTAGTTCTTAGATAGTCCTTAGTTAGTCCTTAGTTAGTTCTTAGTTTGTCCTTAGTTAGTCCTTAGATAGTCCTTAGTTAGTCCTTAGTTAGTTCTTAGATAGTCCTTAGTTAGTTCTTAGATAGTCCTTAGTTAGTCCTTAGTTAGTTCTTAGATAGGCCTTAGTTAGTTCTTAGTTAGTCC
>NW_013960207.1:0-822 GCF_001266775.1 Austrofundulus limnaeus
GCTTCAAACTTCAGCTTTGGCTGCGATCTTGAAGCTGAAATCGCGTTCGGTGTGAACGCACCATAAAAGTCAGCCACAGTGTTATCTTTCTCTGAAATCCACAAGAAAAGCAATTTTTTCACACTTTGAAAGCAAGTTGCTATGAAAAACAACGAGCTGTTTTGCAATCAAACCACAGATAAGTCAATAAAATAAGAAGTTTTGCAAAAACATGGCAAGTCCATTCGATAACAAGAAGAATCAGAAGTAAAAGCTTACCTTTGATTAAAATTTCAGTCAAAGTCAAAGTAAACTGGAATGTCTGCTTTTATTTAAAACAAATCGGTAAGTCACAATTAAATATTTTACGAACTGGACTAAATTTTACGCTCTCTTCTTCTATAACCATTCTTATTTTAAACTGGTAAAACTGCATTTTTAATTTATTTACAAAAATAGAATATAATATATTAAAAAGTTATAAACTACATTGTTTTCCCACATTCATTATATAAAGGTTTTTTGTCATTAACAGTAAGCGCAAGACAATTTATTATGGACTTATAGCTTTATAATCTAACAAACAACATCCCATTTATATGCAGTATTTATATAACAGTCAATGAGTTGTGTTGTTATTTCAAGCTTGCACCCCCAACTGGCTGCAACAACCCTGCAGGGGTCTTTGCAGCCAGAAAAGTGGTCCACAGGCTGCAAGTTGATCACAGTTCTAGCTGTTTTTTTTTAAGCTCTGGACACGTTTTATATAGAAAGCCAAGAGGCAGAAATGGCTCATGATTGTAAAGATTGCAGACCTCTGAACAAGTTGTGTGTGTGTGTGTG
>NW_013960208.1:0-822 GCF_001266775.1 Austrofundulus limnaeus
GTGTGTGTGTGTGTGTGTGTGTGTGTGTGTGTGTGTGTGTGTGTGAGACTCTTAGTGAAATATCTGATGAACTGGACGTATTTTTCACTGGATGTACATCAACAGCTCATTAGTTTTGTTGGGTCGAGTTGATTCAGTCAGATGTACAGACACTGAGGTATAGTTTGGTGTGGTAGTAGCTGAGAGTCATTCCCAAATGATCCTCTGAAAGCTAACAGATTGCATGTTTAATCCATGTTTAAAACTGGTCACCTTCTGGTCTGTCTTCCTGCAGGTACGCTAACAGCCCTGACCCCAAGAAGGTGATTGATTATCTGGAGGCAATGAAACACAGAGACAGACCAGGTAGATTTCAAATGTGAATAAGTGATATAATGGCTGAACAATGAAGCAGGATTCTGTTTTTATTTTAGAAGTGGGGTTGTGTGAAGCTCCTGTGAGTCGTTAATATTGTACCTGCAGCAGATGTTATTGGTGCACTCTCAGGAGAATTTAGGAACGTAAAATGCTGTAACGTGTGTGACCAAAACATCTCTCAAGTGGACCAGGTCAATCTGAACGACCCCTGGGAGGGAGGGAGAGAGTGATTTGCATTAGAATTTAGAAAATAAACAAAATTATTGGATGAAAAACAAAAAGCAGCTCTTAAATAATCTTTACTAGGCGTTTTGGTTTAAAATGTTTAACTAGATACTAAATTTTTCAGGTTTTTATGATTTATGAGTCAACATTTTTAAAACACTTTTAAGAAAATATGGAATATCCCTTTAATGCAAAAGAAATGGCACAAAAATGGACTTAAAAACAGCTGTTTTCCAAAGT
>NW_013960209.1:0-822 GCF_001266775.1 Austrofundulus limnaeus
ATAAAACAAAAATATCGGTAGTAATTTTTGTCTGTGTAACTTTACAAATGGCACCCCATAAGACTCCATTTTTTTAATTACATAATTTTTCCCCATCTTAATATGACCGCCGCATGCGAAGCGAGGCCCACCAATAGTTTTAAACAAATGTTAAAGTTAGCATATGCTTTAAAGTGAATTTCAAGTAAAACTAAAAATTGCATTTGATGAGCCATGATCCCATCCTCAAATTACAGAAGGTGCTAAAAATAATACTCTAATAAATTAAACCATCATTTTGGTGTCTGCCAAGGTGGGAGAAAGAAGGCCTAGATGAGTACAAAATAAAAGGCAGGTGGATTTTTGTACCCAAGAGGGTACATTGTGACATAAACTGCAAATGTACAAAGTGTCCAAAGCCCAGTTTAACCCAGATCTGTTGTTTTCCTGAACAGGTTTTACAAGAAGAAACTTCAATCCCAGGCAGTGACCTAAACCTGGTCTACTTAAGCTCCAGGACTTCAGGATACAAACCGGTCCTCAAAGTCTCTATGACCCAATCATCAATCCCATTCAACCTGATGAAGGTAAGATAATATGATGCTGCACCCTGTGGTTAACTAGAGAGACTTTCATATCTGGTTTTGTTGATCCAGGTCCACCTGATGGTAGCAGTGGTGGGTCGCCTCTTCCAGAAATGGTTTCCTGCTCAACCCAATTTGTCCTACACTTTTATCTGGGATAAGACAGATGCTTATGGCCAACGTGTCTATGGGCTGTCAGAAGCAGTGGGTGAGTTTGTCACAAACAGCTACAGTGCACTGTTATACGTAAATTTACAGG
>NW_013960210.1:0-623 GCF_001266775.1 Austrofundulus limnaeus
CATCCAACAGGTACTTCTTGAGCTGGGCCACAGTGAACTAAAACCAAAGTTACAGACTTTGAAAAACCAGCTTGCTATGTAAAGAAATATTGCCTTGTGTCAGTGAACAGTCAAGGCATCCCCCTGCATAGTCCAATGCAGTTCAGTGAAACAGTTTTCCACAACTTTTAGTTTTTCAGGAAGTTTATGTAATTCAGTTTACAGTGTTACAGAAGACATGAATGTCCAACCACTTGTGCTCTACAATATGAGGGTTAGAAGTGACTGCACTCAGTTGAGGAAATTCAGCACTTTTCATGTAAATGTCAGTCAGTGTTATTGATTAATGTTGACAGTTATAGCAGCAAATTTGTGTACTCGGTTGACCAACATTGATCATGCTTCAGTTAACCACATTTAACAACAACACAAAATGAGCAAAATCTTTCCTTTAACACAGTTCATCTGTTCTTTTTCAAGTTGAAGAGTTAGAAGATTGTGTCCAATTTTAGTGTCCAGTTTTAACAAGGATACATATATTGTTGAATGTATGAGGTAAATTTTGCACCGGCAGGAATTGAATTTGATTTATTCAGAATTTTACTAAATTGAAACTGAATTTAATGATTTGAAACTGAATTTAA
>NW_013960211.1:0-822 GCF_001266775.1 Austrofundulus limnaeus
TCAGTCCAGTTTAAATGAATTAAAACCAGTTTCAGTCCAGTTTAAATGAATTAAAACCAGTTTCAGTCCAGTTTAAATGAATTAAAACCAGTTTCAGTCCAGGTTAAATGCAGTTAGACAGTGTCAGGGCAGCTTTTATTTCTGTCCTGTTAAATTAGTGTTTGTCTAAACTCAGTTTAAAATCACTAAAACCAGTGCAAGTCCACTTTATATTGGGATAAATCACTGTACTGTATTTTCCTGACTATAAGTTGCTTAGGAGTAAAAGTTGCATCAGTCAAAGCATTCATCATGAAGAGAAAAACAAACAGATAAGTTGCTACAGAGTTTAAGCTGCACCTGAGTAGTCACATCAGAAAAGACATTTAATGTGGAATAACACAATAACACACAACAGACCTCTGGGGTGCTGAATAGTCTTCATTAACAAAGACCGATGGCACAGGCTAACTTTACATGAAACGTTTGCAACAAATTTAATTTTATTTTTACACACAAGTTCAACTAAACAACCACAACAACGAGCTATCATTAGCTACTATTGTTACCTTACTGTCCTCATTGTAGTCCTGCCCTCTAATTATCAGCATCATACTGGAGTTTGGTGTAGTTTATTATTGTTGTGTCACAAATAAAACAATAAGATTTACACGTGAAATATTCAGAGCCTTCCTGTGGTGAGGCGTCTCTCTGTTCAGAGCAAGCACAACCGTGGCCAGGCCCAACGCATTCCAGCATGCACGTTACTGCTAACTTCACCAGTCTCATTCTACAACAAGCTATTAGCTTTTATCATTTTCTTCAGAGCAGTAAGATAATAAT
>NW_013960212.1:0-252 GCF_001266775.1 Austrofundulus limnaeus
TAATAATTGTTTACTGTTATGGTAAATATTTATTTAACAACAGAAATACGTGGTCCAAAAATGAAGGAGCTCCGCGAGATGATAAGCTGATTTTTATCTGTGCCTCTGCTTCTCTCTGTCACTGTCTCTCCACACTTCTGTTGAACTCTGTTGCACACTGTCTTGAGAGGCCTCATATATATATATTAATAAACACCATAATGTCGTTTTAGCAAGATTTGATACAAGATCAGTGGCATACAAAGATAAACA
>NW_013960212.1:1252-1821 GCF_001266775.1 Austrofundulus limnaeus
CAATCAAGGTGTTTGGTGGGGATTTGGTTGTTGCGATACAAGATGCTGATTGGTGTTGTTGTTTTCTCTTTGTGCTTTCCAATGGAAGCTGCTCTCTCAATGATTTCGAGGATGATTGGCTTGTAATTTGCCCCATTAGTGGAGTTACCGCTGAAATGGTAAGCTACCACTTGCTTCCATCTTGTTGTGCTTCCTGCCAACATAAAAACACAGGCATGTGTTGCTGCTCCTGTGTGCCCAGGCAGTGTCACATCCCCAAAAAGCTTCCCTGTTCCTAGGTGCAGCTCCACACCAGGTGTGATTGACATTTCATCCAGCGTAAGCACACACTCTCTTTCCATCTCTTTTAGACTGCTAACCTTTAGTTTGAGCATGTCAAAAACCTCTTCGAACACACCCGGTTCCATCTTAATGTGTTGCAGTCTTCTTTGCTGGGTTCTGATGTCAGGGAGAGGGATATTCATGTCCTGAAGAAGCCTGTAGCCTGTTGAGCCTGCTGAAAACCGGAGTTGTATTGCTTTTTTTAGTGTGTTTTTGCTCCATCTAATGCCTCTCTTATTCTTCATGCC
>NW_013960213.1:0-821 GCF_001266775.1 Austrofundulus limnaeus
CTCAGTGGGGCGTACCCTTTCCTGTAAAGCTAAAAGCTTTAAAGAGGGAGCAGAGGAATCTTTCCTAAGTGCCCAAGTGCCTCAGATTGTTTTTGTCCCCCAGGAGAAAAAAAAGATTAATCGTGGATCACTCTTTTTTCTTTAAATGATCAGTTACTTTGCTTGGCAGCACGGCGGATTAGCGGTTAGCACTGATGCCTCACAGCAAGAAGGTCCTGGGTCGGATTCCCGGTTCAGACCAGGGGTCTTTCTGTGCAGAGTTTGCATGNCATTAACCCTGGGTTTACGTGACAAATCAGGCTTGACGGAGCTCAGCAGAAAACAATGAATGTGTCAACTTTCAATAAATCTAAGTTTCAGTCTGTGACACTGTGAGCGATCTTTTGACAGAGATGCAACTTAGTATTCAGAATTATGTTTCAATGTTTATGTTTGACTAAAAATAATGATCACCGTGTTTGCCATAACTGTCATGCAGGCAGTTTATATTTCAAGACGTCACGGGGTCACCCTGCTCAGCTCAGTCCCATTCTGAACCATCATGTTTCTAAACCAGATGTACAGATGTAGAAAAAAATAAACCGGTATCACAGTTGGACAGTGATACGGTTGGACAGTTTCCAGACCCACAGGGGAACTGAAGTCTATTCCCACTGTCACAGAGCAAAAGTCAACAACACTGTCCAATATTAAATCTAATAACGTAGGGAAAAGGATTAGTACAAAAATCCCGTTCATATGTTGTAATGTGACAAATTACGTGCAAACATCAAAAAGGAGAATATCTATAAAATTCATTTTAAATGTGTGAAGTTTGTCAG
>NW_013960214.1:0-414 GCF_001266775.1 Austrofundulus limnaeus
GGTACAGGGGAACATAGGTACAGTTGAACATAGGTACAGTTAAACATGGGTACAGGGGAACATAGGTACAGTTGAACATAGGTACAGTTGAACATAGGTACAGGGGAACATAGGTACAGTTGAACATAGGTACAGTTGAACATAGGTACAGGGGAACATAGGTACAGCTGAACATAGGTACAGGGGAACATAGGTACAGTTGAACATAGGTACAGGGGAACATAGGTACAGTTGAACATAGGTACAGGGGAACATAGGTACAGGGGAACTTAGGTACAGTTGAACATAGGTACAGGGGAACATAGGTACAGTTGAACATAGGTACAGTTGAACATAGGTACAGGGGAACATAGGTACAGTTGAGCATAGGTACAGTTGAACATAGGTACAGGGGAACATAGGTACAGTTGAACA
>NW_013960214.1:1414-1821 GCF_001266775.1 Austrofundulus limnaeus
GGAACATAGGTACAGGGGAACT
The DNA here is from genome assembly GCF_001266775.1 of Austrofundulus limnaeus. Taxonomy (NCBI): domain Eukaryota; kingdom Metazoa; phylum Chordata; class Actinopteri; order Cyprinodontiformes; family Rivulidae; genus Austrofundulus; species Austrofundulus limnaeus. The sequence goes on from NW_013960214.1 coordinate 1,437, forward strand.
TAGGTACGGTTGAACATAGGTACAGTTGAACATAGGTACAGGGGAACATAGGTACAGGGGGACATAGGTACAGGGGAACATAGGTACAGGGGAACATAGGTACAGTTGAACATAGGTACAGTTGAACGTAGGTACAGTTGAACGTAGGTACAGTTGAATGTAGGTACAGTTGAACGTAGGTACAGTTGAACATAGGTACAGTTGAACATAGGTACAGTTGAACATAGGTACAGGGGAACATAGGTACAGGGGAACATAGGTACAGTTGAACATAGGTACAGTTGAACGTAGGTACAGTTGAACGTAGGTACAGTTGAATGTAGGTACAGTTGAACGTAGGTACAGTTGAACATAGGTACAGTTGAACATAGGTACAGGGGAACAT
>NW_013960215.1:0-404 GCF_001266775.1 Austrofundulus limnaeus
ACGAGTCTACAGGAAGTGAACCCAGGTGACACGAGTCTACAGGAAGTGAACCCAGGTGACACGAGTCTACAGGAAGTGAACCCAGGTGAGACGAGTCTACAGGAAGTGAACCCAGGTGACACGAGTCTACGGGAAGTGAACCCAGGTGAGACGAGTCTACGGGAAGTGAACCCAGGTGAGACGAGTCTACTTGAAGTGAACCCAGGTGAGACGAGTCTACGGGAAGTGAACCCAGGTGAGACGAGTCTACTTGAAGTGAACCTAGGTGAGACGAGTCTACGGGAAGTGAACCCAGGTGAGACGAGTACAGGAAGTGAACCCACAGGTGAGACGAGTCTACAGGAAGTGAACACAGGTGAGACGAGTCTACAGGAAGTGAACACAGGTGAGACGAGTCTACAGGA
>NW_013960215.1:1404-1821 GCF_001266775.1 Austrofundulus limnaeus
TGTGTGTGTGTGTGTGTGTGTGTGTGTGTGTGTGTGTGTGTTACCATGAGTCCTCTGATGGTTCTGTAGAACGGGTCCAGCAGGATACTGGCCACAGAGCAGGCCTGGGTCGTCCGGTCCCACCCGTCTGAACAGTGGACCAGAACACTGACGCCTTCATCAGCCACCGCCTGGACACAGAGACCACATCAGAACCAGAACCAGGACCTCAGTCTGACTGGACCCACACAGGGTGGCTGGTTCTGGACTTCCTCAGAGTGTTTGTTTAGACCTGAGGTATTCAATTCAAACTGACACGGGTCCAATCAGAGAACAGGTCTTAAGGTCCAGGTCCATTAGCTAGGTCTACTCTTTACAGTTCTATATATGGAAGTAGTATGAGTATATACAGTATATAGTTTAGTATGAGTATATACA
>NW_013960216.1:0-461 GCF_001266775.1 Austrofundulus limnaeus
GAAATAGGGTCCCTTAAAATCCAGAGTGTTCATACCGACGGGTTTAGAGCAGTAGTCTGGTCTGGCTTACGTGCGTAATGCAATGCGCATACGCGTAAAGGTAACCAGTGAACTCCATGACAAAAGCTTTAAGGTCGCAACTTAGAAGCTGTCAACACGGTTTATAGAAGTAAACAAACGTGTAAGGAGTTTAGCGCCGTTGGAGGCTAAGAAACTCTGTGTAGTTGTGCCGAGGCGTTATTACAGACGAGAGAGTCTGTCCACATTGCTGTGTGGAATAGCACCGCTGAGTGCTAACAGGGAGCTAGCTGTTTACTCAGCGTAAATCTGCCGCGAGCAGAAAGTGTCTTGCCCTGTTGTTCCGTGAGAGTCACGGCTGTCAGCTTATAAATCGTTTGCCTTGTTGGGCTTGCGTGAAGCTGAGTAATTTACGCTGTTGGAGCGTAAAAGACGGAGGTTTG
>NW_013960216.1:1461-1821 GCF_001266775.1 Austrofundulus limnaeus
ATAGCCCAAGGTCTCCACATGAGCACCGCCAAAATAAGTCTGACTTACGACGACCGACGGACAGAGAACTTGACAAAATTGCAAGAAATTTTGCTAACAGATTTGATCCTGGCCCAACAGGATCCTTTGAAGTTCGTGCTTATCTGGATGACATTGACTTTTATCTAAGGAGTTACCCAGATGCCACAGTTGATAATAAGCTTTATTTAATAAGGCTGACTTAAGACGACCGACGGACAGAGAACTTGACAAAATTGCCAGAAATTTTGCTAACAGATTTGATCCTGGCCCAACAGGATCCTTTGAAGTTCGTGCTTATCTGGATGACATTGACTTTTATCTAAGGAGTTACCCAGACGC
>NW_013960217.1:0-207 GCF_001266775.1 Austrofundulus limnaeus
TTGCAAACCACTGTATATGGCTCACTGTATAGCTCAGTGGGTAAGTCACCGGTTCTCCACCCGGGAGACCCGGGTTCGAATCCAGGCCGGCGCAACCGAAAAAAATTGAGCTATGCAGGGTGGGTACGTAGGCAAGACCCTTTGGAGCTATATGCCTACCTCATACCATGAGAGACACTAATAAGCATAACATGCCGGCTCAGACGT
>NW_013960217.1:1207-1820 GCF_001266775.1 Austrofundulus limnaeus
TCCATAACCCAGGTCGAGAAGGAGGTCAGGGCAGCCCACCAGAGCTACCCCCCCACCCAAGGAGTGCCCGGATGGTCGACTCTTTGTTCCGGATCACCTAGTGGGCAAGGTATTAGAGTTTTGTCACTCTTCCCACCTTTTTTGCCATCCAGGCATAACCAAGACGCTCAGCGTCGTGAAGTCCCAATTCTGGTGGGGTTCCCTGGAAAGGGATGTAAGAGACTTTATTGGATCCTGTGTCAAATGTGCCCTGGCTAAACCTTCTCGACGGCCACCGGCGGGTCTCCTGAGGCCTCTTCCAACTCCACCACGTCTCCCTGGTCGTACATCTCCATGGATTTCGTGACCGGTCTGCCGCAGTCTGAGGGTAAGACCGTCATATTGACAATTGTGGATTGATTTTCCAAGATGGTCCATCTTGTTGCCCTCCCCGGTCTACCTACAGCCCAAGAAATGGCGCAGGTACTCCTGGACAATGTTTTTAGACTCCATGGGGTACCCAGTAACATAGTGTCAGACCGGGGTCCTCAGTTCGTCTCCAGATTTTGGAAAGAGTTCTGTTCACTGCTTAATATCTCTTTAAGCCTCTCTTCAGGACATCACCCTCAGACTG
>NW_013960218.1:0-492 GCF_001266775.1 Austrofundulus limnaeus
CTGTAAACAAGAATCTGATGTTTCTTTACATTATTTTGAGTCCATCAGAGAGTTGAAGAGTTAATGTTTAAATAACTTAGTTTTAATAAACAAAGACCAGACAGTTAATTTTATTAATGAGTTCCTCTTTGATGTCACTTCCTGTTTCACTTTGACTGAGCCAAGTTCAAAAGAAAATGGGCCAGTTATGAGACAAAATGGTACAATCATGTGTGTTATCAGTTTTCTTAAGGATCAAGATGTTTTCTTGGACTTTTTGTGTTTGAAGGATATGCATGTCACAGGCTCTTATAAACTGTTTGTTATTATTTTCAGGAGTTTGACGCCATGCTCCGCCCACAGGAAGACGACCTGAGTGATGAAACCTTCCCTCCTCTTCCTCCTCCTCACTCCCCCGGACAGGGAGGAGTACCAACTTTACCAATTCTTACGTAGACCGACTGGTAAACTGAGAGCTTCACCTTCTGGCTCAGCTCTCTCTTCACCACGACA
>NW_013960218.1:1492-1820 GCF_001266775.1 Austrofundulus limnaeus
AGTAATCTGTGTCAGTAATCTGTGTCGGAGCCTGGAAGTGTCAGTAATCTGTGTCAGTAATCTGTGTCGGAGCCTGGAAGTGTCAGTAATCTGTGTCAGTAATCTGTGTCGGAGCCTGGAAGGGTCAGTAATCTGTCGGAGCCTGGAAGGGTCAGTAATCTGTCGGAGCCTGGAAGGGTCAGTAATCTGTGTCAGAGCCTGGAAGTGTCAGTAATCTGTGTCAGAGCCTGGAAGGGTCAGTAATCTGTGTCAGTAATCTGTGTCGGAGCCTGGAAGGGTCAGTAATCTGTGTCAGTAATCTGTGTCAGAGCCTGGAAGTGTCAGTAAT
>NW_013960219.1:0-820 GCF_001266775.1 Austrofundulus limnaeus
TTGCTGTTGTCAAGGTGTTATTTTTTAACACCATGTGCAACAATTCTTTATGGCTGATTTTTCTGAGGCTGAAACAAAAATAAAATAAAAAATATATACATGAAAAAAACAGAAGAAGGTACAGGGTGAGAATGTCAAAAGGAATGAAATATGTACAAGAGAAAGCGAGCCGAGTCTACAGCTTTGGCTCAGAATATTGCAGCGAGGAGACAAGAGAGCACCAAAGGTAGAGAGGAGGGCAGAATACAGAGCAGAAACTGAAGCTGTGAAAAAGAGTGCGAGAGACGGAGCGATAAAAAAAAAAAATTCAACTCGATCCCCACCTGAGCAGCTATCTTGGGTGGCTAATTGAGACGAGTTACTCAGAGCAGTAGTGGGACTCTGCGCCTCACCTGTAGCCGTTTAGGAAGGCCTCTCCGCTGGAGACCGGGATGTCTCCTGTCAGCATCTTGAACGTTGTGGTTTTCCCAGCTCCGTTGATCCCCAGCAAACCAAAACACTGGTGAGGACAACCAGGGGGGAGAGGGGGGAGGGGTCCGTTAGGAAAACAAATACTGTATGATGGAAGTTTCATTGGGAGACAGACAGATGGTTGGCTTGTTTAAAGCTCTTCCTGCACTCTCAGGCGTTTTATTTACAGTGTTTATTACCGCAAAGAGTACAAGGAGTAAATATTAGGAGTGTAACGCTTCACATAAAATACACGGCTCTGTATGTTTCTCAATTTTGCCGGGGATCACACTTTAAAAAAAATTATTTTGAAGCAACAACAATTTCTCGAGAAGCAGAAGCACAAAATCCAATAAACCCTTTTTTAGAG
>NW_013960220.1:0-820 GCF_001266775.1 Austrofundulus limnaeus
TAAACAGGCCTGTTTAATATTAGTTAAACACTGAGGTGTTTGAGGTGCTGACATGTAACAAGATTACATACAATGAGTGTCGTTGTCGTTGTTGTTTTTGTTGTTGCACAGTACATTAAGCAGCTGTTAGCAGCCTAGCAGCTGCTGCTAATGCTTCATCTGTTGACCCAAAGCTTAAGGGACATTCACAGAATACAAAATGCCACATGCTTCACCCACTGTGTGAAAATAATTGAAGAGTGAATTATTAATAATGGAACAAAATCAGATGGGAGTTTGGTAATGTTAGAAGAGCAGCTGAGAGGCAGGAGGAGGAAGAGCCTACACAGACTGCAGCTCGTCTAAAATCATTTTACATCATCGATAAACATCAGAGGCCCAACGTTCAAGTTTTAAACTAAAGATCTCATGCAAACCGTTAATGCTCAAAGTTTGTGTCGGGGACAAATCTCAGCTTCTATCACCCCAAAATTTAGCTCAATAATTGTAAAGTTAACTAAATGTTTGTGTTAGCAATGTTTGATTAGCCGTGGTGGCCATCTTAAATGGGGTTGACTTCAATTTTTATTCAGACGTAGATGCACATCGAACAAATACTTTCTGAAAGTTTCATTAAAATCCGAGTTATTTTGCCAATATACACAAAGACATACGCAGACAAAAACATTACCTTTTGGCAACAGACAATAATTAACAGGGCAGATCTCTGCTGGTTTTAGAACATTGTAGCTGCGTTTCTATTGCAACTGTGCGCAAAACTTTGTTGATATTCTGTTGATGTCGAAAACACAGTTTCGCAATTGCTGTGTTTCCATTAAGT
>NW_013960221.1:0-445 GCF_001266775.1 Austrofundulus limnaeus
ACACTGCCACTAGGTGGCGCAGTGGTCAATTCATATCATTTGCACAGTCATGTTCAGAACAGGATGTCTATCTATCATGTACATTTTTGCACAGTTTAAACAGTTTGCAGGGATGCTACCCCGAACAGCATGTTCAAGTAGAAATGGGCGTATTCAGAAAAATTCCCACGATCGCACAATTCAAGCTTTGGATTTTGCACCATTTTGTCAAAAAGCTTTCGTCCAAATCTGAAGTCGATATGCTCAAATTTGAGGACGAAGTGGCGTCTGGTGTGACGTGTAAGAATCACTAAAATCTGTCTTTTTTAAAAAAAAGGCCAACTTCCTGCAGATTTTAGAACATGGTGCCAAGAGTCTTTTTTGTCAGTAATAGACTGATGGACCCGTGTACCAAATTTCACATGTTTAAGTCATGAGAGGGACTGATATTTAGAGAGCGCTGGAG
>NW_013960221.1:1445-1820 GCF_001266775.1 Austrofundulus limnaeus
TTTCTAATGAGAGCGTTAATAAAAGCCACCACACCTTCAGAATTAAGTTTTTTTTTAAATCAATGTAAAACAGGGGTCGACACAACCATTGTTCAGGTTGTCCAAGACAAACTATTTTCGTTTCGGACAACCGGATCCTGCCTACCGGTTGTCAGCTGTTAAAGTGGACAACCATGATGTAGGGGTCACCTCGAGTGAAGAGGTGACCCCTACAATGAAAAAAAAAAGTTTTCCTCCGCAGGTGTTCATCGTTGTAAAAATGAACGAGAGAATAAAACTTCTTAAAGCCGTCTAGGGATTAAACTGACTGTTCTTTCATCTAATAAAGAGAACCAGAGTCAAAGTTTTATCCAATCTTTCTCTGTGGGTGGGGGG
>NW_013960222.1:0-548 GCF_001266775.1 Austrofundulus limnaeus
AGCCAGGAACGGGCGGAGCTTTTCTTGGAACCAGTTGGCAATGATGCTCTCATCCTGTAGTTGCGCTTGGCTGAAGGTGGCAATTCTCACCTCTCCAAGAGCCTCAAGGGCATTTGGCGAGGTTGGGATGCTGTTGTTGGGGACCTAGAGTTGGGGAGGAAATTTAGTTGGATAAAGAATTTGCACAGGGGGGAAAACCAAAAAACATTTACTTTGACATGTTTGACTGTATTTACCATGGTGGCAAATGTCTGAAGAGCCTGATCCAGATAAGAAGCTTTTTGGAAGAAAAGCTTCCAAACTTCAACTGGGTACATGGTTTGACTTTCCAGTGTGCATTTAAACAGTGTGACCAGATTTGTGGCTGTGAGGTATTTAGCCTGGAGGAAAAAACAAACAAGGCAGAAAACAAAATAAACAAACCAGCAAGCAACCAACGAAACAAGCAAAATAAAGAAATAGACAAAAGAACAAGCCAAATTGGCTTGCCAAATTGCCGTTGCCATTTGCATCAGAATCGTACCCTTGCATATGGCAATGAGTTATAT
>NW_013960222.1:1548-1820 GCF_001266775.1 Austrofundulus limnaeus
AGCAATTTGATGTAGTCTTTTAACCGGTATGTCAGAGAACACATGGAATATGCCACCCACACTGGAAAGATTGTAGCAAAACTCTCTTACACAATCTTACAAAAGTAACTTGTGGTTTGATGGGTTGAAACGTTTGTTGTTAAAGTGCTACTCACATGACATGGTAGTTTGTGCAGTTTTGATTTGTTACTGTAATCTGGAGCATCTCTGGAGTGAAACTTGGAAGAACTGAAACCAGTTTGACATTGAACCAAAGATAAAGGTCCTCCGTG
>NW_013960223.1:0-491 GCF_001266775.1 Austrofundulus limnaeus
GTGCTCCCACTGTTCAAACATTCTCCTAAGAAGACTGTTGCCACAGCAGTCTCTGTCCACATACAGCACTTCAGGACGAGGCACCGCAGCCGCAGTGAACCGTTTAATGAGGCCTTCAATCATTGGTCCAAGACCGAAACCTTCGCTGGCTGTGAGCACCGACATGATCACCTGCCCATGTTCATTCCCAACATTCGTAGCCCAGGTAGCTGTGCCTAAACTCTTTCCAGCAAGTTTTCTGGTCACTTTCTTCGTGGAATCCATTTTCAGAATCCGACCAAACTGTGACGTGATGGTGGCCTTGATGTCGTCGAGCCTTTGCAGAACATCCTGAGCATAAACCTGCATCAGCCACCGGTGTTTAGGAACAGGAAGCATGGCGGGTGGAGAGGGAAAGCATACAGGACGTATCAGGCCCACCTTCACGGCACTGTTTATCCCATCAAAGTCTGTCATGTACTGCACCGTCTTCTGTAACCAGACGTCAGTAT
>NW_013960223.1:1491-1819 GCF_001266775.1 Austrofundulus limnaeus
GATAATGTGTAACAAACTTGTTACACACACAAAGTCACAAATGTGTGCCAGGCAGACGTAAAATCAATGAATACAAGCAAAACTAAAATATTAAAACTTATGCTAAGATAACAACAAGGATTGTAAATATGATCTTAAAAACAAAACCGTAATTGGCGACCAAAACCGGACAACGGTGGCAAGTAATATGTTCGTAACTACACATTCCTGACAATAAATAGTTTACAATAATTGAAGTTCATACATAATTCAGATAAATGAGTCCATTAAGCTTATTTTACTTACATGCAAAATGTCCGATTTCTTGCGAACTTGCAAAGAAAATGAC
>NW_013960224.1:0-819 GCF_001266775.1 Austrofundulus limnaeus
TTCAAAACTTTTTGATACAGTGCGCGTTGGTCTGCTGCTGGTGACTGATTCTGTCCTGCCTGGTAATGTGTTGTGTTCCCGAACCTTGCACACTGCGAAGCTTATGTCAACCTTAGTCTTCCACTCTGTTAAAAAACAAAATGAGTCCAAATCTTTGTCTTCAATGAAGACAGGGCTGGTTGAGTCTCTTTCCCCTCCATTTTTGTAGTTTTCTCTTTGTTTTGATGCTTTCCGTACATGCGTATAGGTCCCTGCGTGGTGACGTCAGGACAACTCCTGTAGTTACAAAATGGAAGCCAACAGCCAGTGGATTTGTTTTATTTATTTATTTATTATTTGTTTAATTGATTTTGGTACATGTGATATAGATTCTAAATCATTGAAAATGAGAATTGCGATTCTTATGGGAATCAATTCTTTGGTGCATATGTGATCCATCACATCCACCTGACGACTGCTGCACTGATTATTATGTNCCACAGTATCCAGATGTCTGAAGGTACCACCTTGATCTGTTCAAACAATTATACACAAGTATAAATGTCCTCCCTGCCATCAAATTGCTCAGGAAGTCCTGTGTTCTTGTAATGAAGCTGTTTTGGTGTGAAATGTGCAAATCAAAGCAAAAGATGCTGGCTGATGCTGGTAAGAGAGTGTCATTATCCACAGTGAAATGAGTCTTGTACTGACATGGGCTGACAAGGCCACTCAGTGAGGAAAGAAGCCATTACTCTGAAAGCAACAGAAAAAAAAGCCAGATTGCAGTTTGCAAATGCAGACAAGGACAAAGACCTTAAAATCTGAAGACATGTCTTGTGT
>NW_013960225.1:0-349 GCF_001266775.1 Austrofundulus limnaeus
AATACAGACAATATAAAGCCCTAGTAATTAACCCAAAATAGCAACACCGCCACAGAGAAACAGATCAGGTCACCCAACACAATTGTACTGGACAACAGAATAATCACAAAAACTAAAACAGAAAAAACTCACTAAATACAAAATCACACATCTTGTCAAATTCAAAATAACCCCTAAACACAAAACATGTTCCATTATAGTTTCAACAGGGGGGATGCTTTATCAAAAACTGTGTAGTAATGAGTGAATGTTCAGGCAGGAATTATTTATATGTGTTAAATTTATGGGTCAAAATGACCAACGAGGCCTCAGTGTTTAACTTCAGGCTTCAGGGTTAATTTGAGGCTTA
>NW_013960225.1:1349-1819 GCF_001266775.1 Austrofundulus limnaeus
GATATCTAAAATAACATTTCTCCTATCTAAAATGAACATTTCAGATAGGAGGAATGGAATTCTTACTAGTACAAATGACGTCATTGGGATTTTACTTCCAGATATCTAAAATAACATTCTTCCTAGTAGGAACTACATTTCTCCTAGTAGGAACTACATTTCTCCTAGTAGGAACTACATTTCTCCTAGTAGGAACTACATTTCTCCTAGGAGGAATGTAGTTCTTACCAGTAGAAATGACGTCACTTCCTCCGAGCAGAAGAAGGAGGAATTCCGCCTCCTCTCTGTGGATTTGCAAGTAATAATGGCGTCGGCTGTAGTTGAAAGAATAGCAAGAAAGGGGCATGAACTTGAGCAAGCCCTCAGCCAGGGGATTTGTGGCGACAGAGAGGGGCGTTCGATAAACAGTTGTATTAGAAACCTTCAAAGAATTGAACATTTGTTGTCTACCGAGACGTACAACCTACTGA
>NW_013960226.1:0-649 GCF_001266775.1 Austrofundulus limnaeus
GTTCACAACACCTTCAGGAAAACCAACCTGCAAACACAAGTCCAGAAAACTTTATAATAAAAACTAATACCTGAAGGAATTAATAACAATAATTATAAGAACAAACTTTATTTATATAGCACCTTCCAGCAACGTCTTGCAGTGACCCAAGTGCTTCACAAGAAAAAACAAATACAGGGCACAATAAATTAGTGGTAGTTCAATCCACAACCACAACAAAAAAATAAGGTTAAAGTATAAAATACTAAAAGTTAAACATCAAAAGCCCTTTTAAATTAATAGGTCATAAGTTTGGTTTTGAACAGAACCAGGTCAGAAATGGCAACTCATAGGGCAGACTATTTTAGGCTGTTGGGTCAGCAACAGAAAAAGAACGGTCCACCCATTTCTTGCACCTATTGACCAGCAGGCTGTAAAGCTCTGCTGGGCAGATTTTCAAATGTTACAAAATGTAGGGCGGCGCAATGCAAAGCCATTCAAAGCTTTAAAAAACAGACAAACAAACAGCTTGAACTGTATTCTAAACTGAACTGGGAGCCAGTGCAAAGAAGAAAGGACCAGAGTGATATGTCCACAAGACCCTGTCACACTAGACAACTAGACAACTTATGCCTACTTATGAAAAATTTAAAAGACATCTATTTTGAAG
>NW_013960227.1:0-819 GCF_001266775.1 Austrofundulus limnaeus
CATTAAGCTTTTTTGCTTGCATTTAGTTTATTTTAGTTTTATTTTTTTAGGTAAACTTCTGCAATTTTGACTTTTTAGCTAAGCTTTTGTTACCGTTTAGCTACTTTTAGATTTTAACATTTGGCATATTAAGCTTTTAGTTTGCATTTAGCTTATTTTAGCTTTTAGTTAGTGTTCTCCTTTTTTAGCTGGTAGCTAATGTGTTTATTTTAGCTTTAACAAGTCTTCAGCTTCTTCAGCAAACTTTAGCACATTGTATTCAGGCTAATATCTTCTTCTTTTTCCATGTTGCTTTAAAAACTGATCCCATCCAGTAAATAAAAGCAAAAATATAAGGATTTATGGGCGACACAAAAAACAAGTCCATACATCACTTCTAGCCTTCTCCCACCTGTTGTTGTTTGTCAGTTTGACATTCTGACCAGGCATCAGGACCTTTCCATTCTTCAGCCATATGAGATGTGGATCAGGGACACCCTGAGCCACACAGGTGAACACAGCACTGCCCCCTGCAGGTTTGGACACAGACTGTGGCCACTGGAGAAACTCAGGAGGAGCTGGAGAGGCACAGAAAAACAGAAATGATGCAGGGTGTAAAAAATACTTTAAAAGACAGAGTTACATGTTACATCTTTCAGTACTTGAGAGTAAAACCTTTCACTAAGAATACCTTTTCAACTTTCAGTTTAATCTTTAAAACATTTTTTTAAAAAAGCAGAGGTCCTAAAATGAAGCCTTGTGGAGCGCCCATTTTAAAGTTTTACGAAAAGTTTTCGAAAATGGAGTTAAAAGGTATAGTGACTAAAGACAGACCTGGAA
>NW_013960228.1:0-482 GCF_001266775.1 Austrofundulus limnaeus
AAATCCTAGATCCTGAAGGAGTACAGCTGAGGCTAAGGAATCGTCTGAGACGACGTCTGTACAGAAACCCAGGTCCCAACTTCATGTGGCATATTGATTCATATGACAAACTAAAACCATATGGAATCTGTATTAATGGGGCTGTTGACGGATTTTCGCGTTTGGTCGTGTGGCTACATGCTTACTCCACAAGTAGCAATCCCCGGGTTATTGCTGGGTACTTCATTGATGAAGTGGAAAACAGGAGCGGCACTCCCACGCGAATCAGATCAGACCTGGGTACAGAGAACTGTTCAGTGGAGCAGATGCAAATATTTTTAAGAACTAACCATGAAGACGAATTTTCAGAGAGATGCTACATTACTGGCTCAAGTAATCATAACCAAAGGATTGAACAGTGGTGGGGATTTTTAAGAAAACAACATGCCCAATATTGGATCAATGTCTTTCAAGATTTAAAGGACCCAAGGCCGGATTAACCA
>NW_013960228.1:1482-1819 GCF_001266775.1 Austrofundulus limnaeus
TTGGTCCAAAAATCCTTTGGCCAATATTCTTCCCACAGCCTTCCATTCTTCCTCTTGCCATTTTGGTGACAGGGATGGCACTCTCATGTCTGCTCCCTCTGCTGCACAATCCAGAAATTCATTCCAAAAAGCAGCATAAACATCCCTGGCCACACCATCTGCATCAGTGCCCTTTTCATTAATAAAGCTGTACTTTAAGGGGTATTTCAGAATCATCTCGTCTTTGAACTGACAAATCATTTCCTCTAACAGATTTACTCTATGTAGTTTGACAAATACTGTAAGTAGCTGATAGTCTACATCAAAACCTGAAGGTCCTGAGACAGGAGTGGATGTG
>NW_013960229.1:0-398 GCF_001266775.1 Austrofundulus limnaeus
CAAATTGAACGACCAGGCAAGAATAATAGTGGGGGACCAAGACACCCGTGACCACCCTGAAGGAGTTACAAGCTTCAGCAGGTGAAATGGTAGAAACTGAGCTTCCAAGTTCATCTGGCTAAGATTTATGGAAAAAGTGACCCAAGACAAGACAAAAACACTGCTAAATAAAAATCCTTTTTCTTTTCCCCTCTACCATAAATCTGAGGTGAATTAGGCAGTACGATGGCTCAGCGGTCAGCACCGAGGCCCAACAGCAAGAAGGTCCTGGGTTCGATCCCCCTGTTCGAACCTGTGGTCTTTCTGTGCGGAGTTTGCATGTTCTCCTTGTGCCTCCGTGGGTTTTCTCCGTGTACTCTTTCCCCACCTGGGCCTGAAGGCAACCTGTGTTGCCTTCA
>NW_013960229.1:1398-1819 GCF_001266775.1 Austrofundulus limnaeus
TTCTTTTCACTCCTCTGTCAGAAATCTTGTGAGGAGCACCTGGTCGTGGTCGGTTTATGGTGAAATGATGTTCTTTCCAAAAGTACGGTAATTGAATTTTCTTAATGGCTCATGCCCATTATTAACTGCAAAAAAGGTCAATTTACAACATTAATACTTTGTAACAAATTTACCCTTAATGGACGGTGAGCTCTTTTTCGTAAAACAGTTCTGCAAATGGCCACGCCCCCAAACTAAAAATGAAAACCAGGCCACGCCCCCAAATTAAAAATGCTAACCAGGTCACGCCCCCAGACTTTCAGCAAATTATTAACATAATACATACAGTTGAAAATATTAAATTTACTATTATTACATGTATACCTTTACTAATTAGAATAGAACATGGGAACATGGGCAGTTCAAAGGTCAGAGCTTCAGG
>NW_013960230.1:0-818 GCF_001266775.1 Austrofundulus limnaeus
AACGTGTGGTGCAGGGAGACCGACACATGGCGTGTTTACGAGCATATGGAGTGAAAAATGCCACATGACAGAAGCTCTTTACAGCTTTGCATGTTATAAGTGCGTGTGTCGAGTCGCTGACAACTCTCGTGTCGCCCCCTGCAGACCTGAGGAAGAACTTCGAGCAGGAGCCCCTGGGGAGGGAGGTGCGGCTCGAGCAGGAGGTGCTGCTGCAGTGTCGGCCCCCGGAGGGCATGCCTGCTGCCGAGGTAGGTGCCTCTCTCCTGCTCGCCGTCCTTGTCACCTTTTTCATTTAAACGTTTTTTTTCTTTACCCTTTCAGTGGTGCGTGTTCATTCTGACAGGGCAACAAGTTGTTTAAGTTTATTTACGTGTTTTTATGTAAAATATGGCAAATGTTCCAATCAGACACACAGATTTACCACTGAGCACCAGGATGGAAAGACATTTTTACACCTTCTATAAAACTAAGAGAAATAAAAAGAAACAATGAAGGTGTAGCCGTTTCAAACTTAGAAAAATAAATGTCATTTTATGCATCATGCTCACTATGTCATGATTGACTTTAACTCAATATTAGTAAAGTTGATATAATTAAAGCTCATTTTTGTGAGCTGCCTGTGACAGCCCGTCTACAATTTGAATTGAACTGACTTCATGATTGTTTCATGTTTCTACAGGGCGGCTCTGACTGTATAAACATATCAAACAGGCTCTATTTGATATATTACATAGTCCGAGACGTTTTTCTCCAACAAAAGCAAAATCTCAAATCAGAAGAGAAAACAAACTTGGTGCCGCATGTATGACCCCCCCCCC
>NW_013960231.1:0-818 GCF_001266775.1 Austrofundulus limnaeus
ATTTATTTATTTATTTCAGTTTAGAATTCTGTGCTCTGTAATGTGTGACACGCTCCGGCCTTCCTCTTCATCCTCCTCTGGAGCCTGCAGTCTGACTCAGATGACTGTGTAAGTGCTTTATACAAAGAGGCAACCTGCGCGCAGTCATAAATAAAGTCCCCCCTCCTCTGGGTGTGACAGGACAGGTTGAGATGAAAGGTTCCTGTCCGTTAGCTTCCCCTGCAGCTTTTTATTAAAGAGCTTTTAGCATGTAAACAGAATGGAGACACACACTCATAAAAAAGACACGGGGAGGGGAGAGAGGGAGAGACACTGGCCCAAACTTCCTCTCTGTCCTGATATTTCGGACTCAGTTGCTTGAACAGATGCACACACGCCAAGCAAGTTCAGCTCGACTCGTTTGGAAAGCAACTTGTTTAAACTTCACTTTTAGCTTGTGCTGTAACAAGAGAACAGGAAAAAAAACTGAACAGTTAAAGTTTATTTAACTAATTTACTCTGCAGAGCTTCAACTCATTTGGTTTTAAAACAAAGCAGCACAAGCAGTTTTTCAAAATTGTCTCAATGACACCATATTTTGTTTACTCTTCATGAAGGTGAACAGTGCTGCATTTAATGAAAAACATTATTTTATTTTAGGAAAACTGATGCTCTCTTTATGTTCATTTATATTTAAAATCTTTTGCAATTAACGTCTTGTTCAATAATTTAAATAGATGTGTATATAAAATCCATTTACAAATGTAAACATTTGTATATACGACTTATTCACTTTTATCATAATGTACATTTGTGATAAATTTGAGACATTTTTTTAC
>NW_013960232.1:0-818 GCF_001266775.1 Austrofundulus limnaeus
TTGCGTTTCGACACTATAAAAATCATTATCATTTACGTGCTGCAGAGTTTTGGTAACAGATCTGAACTTTGTCAGGTAATATTATTTGAGAAGTTAAATGCCTAACCTTCCCTGAGAGAATACCTATAAAGTTTTAAACTGAAAGTTTGAGATGTTTTGCACAGTTTTACGCGACATTGTGAAGTCTCACAAACAAGCTGGGGCAGCTCAGTGATCAGTGCAGCTGTCCTGTAATCCAGAGGTTGCAGGTTTGAATCCAGATGGAGTCAGATATCCCAGCTTTCATGTTGTTTAGCTCACTGTGGTGTCTGTCATAGAAGTGAGCAACAGAAAAAACATTAATGCAGATAAATAAAATCCTTGCCGGCAGGTGATAACATTGTTTTATTCTCTTCCTATAAGAAAGTTTTCAAAGTAAAAGCCTAAATGTGTTTGAAACATGCAGAGAGTCTCTTTTGTCTTACAGATAAAAGTGTCTTTTTAAATGTCCTTTTGAAGCTAAACTGATAGATTTTCCAAAATGAGCCTGGATTTCATCATCTTCTCTCTGTGTTGCGTTCAGCGGTGGAAATAAGCTCTTTTTACGGCGCCCATTAGAACGAGCCGAGCCCACACCTCGCTCGGATCCCATTTGAAATATTCTAGAAAGGATCAGGTTTCAGTAAAGAGCTTCTCCTTCCCTTCAGTGCGTGCCGCCGCTAATGACGGAGATGAGAAGTGTCAGGGCGATATTCCCCACCCTCCTTCGGCAGAATTAACATTAGCATAATGGGTTTTTTAACACTGCACCTTGGTGCCACGGGGCCCAGTGGAAGCCA
>NW_013960233.1:0-468 GCF_001266775.1 Austrofundulus limnaeus
TTGTCAGCGGGGTCACGCCAAACCTTCTGTTTTCTGTCTCCAAGCTGAAGTGACCACACACTGCACGTGTCACGGGCCAAGCAGGGGGAACCAGCAGTGATTTAGCAAACAAGCACTCAATCAATGGTGCAGTGAGGCATGTAACACATGCCAGTCAAAACCTATTAAGTTCAAACAGCAACTTCCACTTCAGTGGTCTGACCCTTGGGCTCCTTGTCCAAGAACCTGGTCAGAGGACAGCGACACTGTTGACAAGTCTTAGACTGAAAAGAACACAAAAAACTGTTTACTTTCCTATTAATAGTTTGCTTTTTGTCTTTAAAACTTTGATGTCTTACCTACTAGCTTTTAAAAACAAAATACAATTTATTAAATGTGACCCATCACATCAAAACGAGGATTAAGTCCAAAAGTGGTACAAGGAGAAATAGGCAAATACAGTGTTTTGATTAAAATGTTAACAAAAAT
>NW_013960233.1:1468-1818 GCF_001266775.1 Austrofundulus limnaeus
AGATGTGGTTGATAAACCATGGATAACAAACGGATTGAGAAATGCATGTAAAAAATAGAATTACTTATATTCATGCTTCCTGAAATTAAGAACAAAAGAAGCAGAGGACAGATATAAGAACTATAAAAACAAATTGGTTGGATTATAAGGAAACATAAGAAGGAATACTATAGTAAATTATTAGACAAAAGTAATGGTAATATGACTGAAACATGGCGAATGATGAATACAGTTCTAAACAATAAAATAAGGCCAGGTATTCCACATTATTTTGTGGAGGATGGTGCTGAGATTTATGATAAGGATGAAATTGTGGATGGGTTTAATAAGTACTTTGTAAATGTTGGCCC
>NW_013960234.1:0-530 GCF_001266775.1 Austrofundulus limnaeus
TGTGTGTGTGTGTGTGTGTGTGTGTGTGTGTGTGTGTGTGCGCGTGTGTGTGCGCGTGGGGAATCTATCATATGTGACAAATATAACACAGTGGTCCACAGTGGTTTGAATAATTGCTCATTTTTAAATTTTTTTTACTTGTTTTGTTTCATACCGAAGGGCGGCATGTCCCGGTCAGAACGTCCGGTCTTCCTCCGGGTCTTTTCGCTGCTATGATCCCACCTGTCCTGCAAATAACAGTCTCTCCAAGCAGCACTCCTCTCTCTCAGATCAGTTGTGATCCGCAGCTCAGGAGCAAGCATCATAAATATTTTGACATCATGGCAAGTCTGCACTGTTGAGTGGGCTTGTTCCACATCTTTTATATCTAATTCAAC
Source organism: Austrofundulus limnaeus (assembly GCF_001266775.1). Lineage (NCBI taxonomy): Eukaryota > Metazoa > Chordata > Actinopteri > Cyprinodontiformes > Rivulidae > Austrofundulus > Austrofundulus limnaeus. The sequence goes on from NW_013960234.1 coordinate 378, forward strand.
AGCAGGTGAGCAGATTAGAGAAAAACAAATGTGCAAACAGTGTGAGCAAACACGAGTCGCAGGGCATGTTGTAAAATGTTCTTTTCTGCAAGCATACCTCAAAAGAATTAAACAGCCTTTTAATCAAACAAACTAGGTTTGGAAGTTTATATA
>NW_013960234.1:1530-1818 GCF_001266775.1 Austrofundulus limnaeus
GTTGTAATGTGACAAAATATGGAAAAGTTCAAGGGGTATGAATACTTTTGCAAACCACTGTATATAACTGGAAACTAATAAAATAAGTTTGGCCTTATAATAAAAAGACATCTGAACTATACCCATATAATGTAATTTTGGGGAAGTTTTGACTAAAACTAATGAGGAGCTTCTGGGATAATGTTCGAAAAGATTCCTCTAATTTAGTCATAATTTTAGGTTTATAAAATAATGGGCATGATATTAATGCATGTGCTGTTGTGGGTATATGCCATCCACTTTATTGGT
>NW_013960235.1:0-818 GCF_001266775.1 Austrofundulus limnaeus
ACATTATTAGATACTTGAACACTCTGTTCCAGGCAGTTTTTGGTTTTCATGGAGCCCAGCTTGTATAAACAGCAGAGAGGGGCACGTTAATGCTGACACACTGTGGGAACACAGCAGAATCTCTGTGGTGGTACCACACAGGCATGCAGTCTGGTTTCTGTCATAAAGGACTCAACATGTTGAAATAATGTACAATGAAAAAAAAGTCATGTTACAGGAGCTACAAACAAGCATAAATATACAAATGATCCCAGTGAAAGCTTTGACAAATGATTACCCTCACAATATTAAAAACAAAATTTTAAAAAACACACTATCGACATGTTGACACGTTTAAAACTGAGTTTCACTTCGTTATGTTGTGTAAAATCTTACTGAAACTTGTTTTCTGTTCAGTGGAGTCAGATTTTTGGTACACAATTTTCTGTACTCTGATTTGAGTTGTGCTGAACAGAGTGAAACAACAAATATAAACTCATTTTCTGGTGATTCAAATCAATTACACTGTGTAGAACATGAACATTTCTCCAACTCGGCACCATCCACTTCTCTGTTAAAGGGCACAGTGACAGAAAAATGTGTTCCTGAGAGACAGACAGGAGAGTGGAGAGTAAAAACAGAAATGTACAAATTAATACAAATAACTGACATTTATCATAAAATACCTTACATCACACAAGTTAAATTTTAACAGATGAGTTCTACTAAACAGTAAAATTATCTAATAGACATTTCAGACATTTTTGTGTTAATTATTATATTAATTATTATTAATATCTTACCTGTTTTGGGATAACTCTTTAAACTTTGTTTATTTC
>NW_013960236.1:0-613 GCF_001266775.1 Austrofundulus limnaeus
GTTTAAAATAAGCATTTATGCCTCATTTGTTCGTTTTTTTATGTTTTTGTGAGTTTTTAGTAAGAGTGAGCCTTCATAATCGGAACTAAACCCTATATTTTAGGATTTAGTTCTTTCTTTTTGGAGCAGTTATTCATTTTTTTGGCTTTGAACGTGTCTAATTGTCTTTAACAGATGAGGCAGCAGGTGTGGGAGAGCTCCTGTCAGGTGTGTGTGGGCTCATAGTGTGACGGGTGCAGAGCGGCGTGGAGGGGGATGAGGACCATTCTTCCTCTGTGTGGAGGTGGAGGTGTTGGTGACGATGAAGAGGAGCCCCACAGCCACCACCGCAGCTGGGTGGGCTGGATGAAGAGGCTGCTGTGGGTCAGGTCGAGTCGCTGCGTGGACGTGCACACGGACACGGAGCCCGGCGTGTGGCTAAGGAGCTTCCACTCTCTGGACAACGGTGGACAAAATGAGGTGCGATCACTGAGGCTCGAAAACGTTTCTCCTGTGTCTCGTCAGTCAGGGAAGAAATAAAACATCATAGCATGCAGCTCTGACATGTCACAGAAATGTTGTTTAAAGTCTAAACAGGTCACCAGATACCTCTTATTTTTACACAACAGTTTTC
>NW_013960236.1:1613-1818 GCF_001266775.1 Austrofundulus limnaeus
TGCAGCTGGCTGCTGGTCTGTGCAGAGCAGTTTTCAGCCATCAGTTCAATAATAAGCTTAGAATAAAATATCTAAGCACAGTTTTCAGTTAAAAATAAATTTAAATAAAAAAATACAACTCTCCTGGTGAATAATATTAATAATAATAGTAATATTAATAATAATAAGTTACATTTTAAAGAAAAAAGACGAATAACCTTCTGGA
>NW_013960237.1:0-818 GCF_001266775.1 Austrofundulus limnaeus
AGAATGAGAGAGGAAAGACGGCAGAGAAAGAAAGCACATCGCTGTCACTGGGGTGTTGGGTTAACATGATTAGAATTTGTGTGATTCATATGAGGCCGTGGCATTCTGCTCCTCAGCTGCCCACCGCAGTTTCTGCTGGTGTTCGCACCTTTTTTCCTCATGCTTTTGTCTCTTCTGTCCGAAATTGTTATTTTAGTTGCTGGGTGTCTAGATAAGAAATAATTCTGGTTTAAACATTCCTTCTAAAACTGGACTAAATAAAATGTTTCGTGTTATATTCTTACGAACAGTCAGGAAATTACATATTCAGACATCATCAGTGTTAATTAACTCTTAATATTGATCCTGAACCTTTTGCTTCGACCTTGTGGAAACCGGATTGTTCTTTGTGTTTATTTTCAGCATACTGTTGGTGGCACAATGCTTTTCTTATTACCTGCTTCAGGAGAGCATCATGCTGCAGCCAATTTCATCTCCCCTATGAGCCAGACTACATTGTAATCCTATGTTAAGTCATTTAATACTGACGTGTAAATAATTCAAGCATGAAAAGTTACCTAAACTTTAGTAGAAGTGCCTGTCTCCTGTTCCTTATTTTTATTCTTTTGGGTACATGACATCAACATAATGGTATTTGTTAAGAATAATTCACCACATTTATCAATTCTTCATCTTCTGTGATTCCAGTTTTTACATATTCTACAAGTATAAACGGCACACTATGACAAGATTATATCTATATGTATGTATATATATAGATATATTGTGAGATCCGATGCCAAAAGACATTTTACGAATTATTTACAAGGTTTGAGTGA
>NW_013960238.1:0-459 GCF_001266775.1 Austrofundulus limnaeus
GACACAGTTATAGTCTCTGACCTGACACAGTTATAGTCTCTGACCTGACACAGTTATACTCTCTGACCTCACACATTTATAGGATCTGACCTGACATATTTATAGGATCTGACCTGACACATTTACAGTCTCTGACCTGGGACATTTATTGTCTCTGACCTGGGACATTTACAGTCTCTGACCTGGGACATTTACAGTCTCTGACCAGGGATATTTATAGTCTCTGACCAGGGATATTTATAGTCTCTGACCTGGGACATTCATAGTCTCTAACCTGACATATTTATAGGATCTGACCTGACACATTTACAGTCTCTGACCTGGGACATTTATTGTCTCTGACCTGGGACATTTACAGTCTCTGACCTGGGACATTTACAGTCTCTGACCTGGGATATTTATAGTCTCTGACCAGGGATATTTATAGTCTCTGACCTGGGACATTCATAGTCTCTAACC
>NW_013960238.1:1459-1818 GCF_001266775.1 Austrofundulus limnaeus
AAGTCTCTGACCTGACACATTTATAGTCTCTGACCTGACACATTTATAGGACCTGACACATTTATAGGATCTGACCTGACACATTTATTGTCTCTGACCTGGGACATTTATTGTCTCTGACCTGGGACATTTATTGTCTCTGACCTGGGATTTTTATAGTCTCTGACCTGGGACATTTATAGTCTCTGACCTGGGACGTTTATAGTCTCTGACCTGGGACATTTATAGTCGCTGACCTGGGACAAATATAGTCTCTGACCTGGGACATTTATTGTCTCTGACCTGACACATTTATTGTCTCTGACCTGACACATTTATTGTCTCTGACCTGACATATGTATAGTCTCTTACCTGACATA
>NW_013960239.1:0-818 GCF_001266775.1 Austrofundulus limnaeus
AAGTAAATTTACTTAGTTACTATAAATCTCTGTATAAGAGTTTGCAAAAGAATACAAAAACAGCCAGTGGCTGAGGCAGATGTCAAAGAGGATAATGTTTTAGAAGGAACTGAAGAGATTTCAATAAAAATTTTAATAAATAAAAGATAAATAATTTGAAAAGTGTAAAAGTTACCAAAAACAGATAATCCTATGACCCAGCTCCTGACAGAGCTGAATGTTTTGATGTACAAACAGCTAAAATATCACAAAGTTTGCATAAAAACAGAAAAAATAAATAACAAGAAAACAGTGAAAATGCTGAATCGGCACAAATGTGTACACAATGTACACAAATAGCCTCGAGTATTCTTCTGGATAAATGACTCATCAATATCTATCACAACAGATGTTTTTTCACAGTTTTTATTTAATTTGACAGCAAAAGAATAATCTGAGTGACAGAAAGTCATCATCATCATCACCATCAATCACAACAACAACAAGAAGAGTGTGAGACAAAAAGATGATATGTTCTCAATCATCCCTGAACCTCCCGCAGCTCTGACGTCTTTCCTCCCTGAAACCCTGCCTTTTCTCACAGTGGAGCACAGATTGTGATGGATCAGGCCTATGACTCATCCTCAGCCTCGCTCCTCCTCTTCCTCCCTCTTCATCTCACTGTCACTGCTCTGATGAACACCTCCCTCCCTTTGTCCCCTGTTTTTCTCACCTTTCTGCCTTATGTTTCACTCTAAATGCTATCCCTGGATGCCTTCTGCACTCTGACGCTCACACTGTGTGTGTGTGTGTGTGTGTGTGTGTGTGTGTGTGTGTGT
>NW_013960240.1:0-479 GCF_001266775.1 Austrofundulus limnaeus
TTATATTAGGTCGATGGGGTCCCTTGGGGTCAATTTTCACAGGTGGAATACTGGTCAACAGCCCTACATCAGATGGCCCAGTAGACCACAAAGTTTTCGGCAGGTTTTTTAGCAGGGCCTCATCACTATCTGATAGTAGGGTCGCTGATTGTCATAAGGGATGCACCGAAGGCTTTCCTGTTAGGAGGTAGGACACAGCGATACGCCAGAGTCCCACTCCTGGGCTGTACATCCAGCCATCATCTCCTTGTTCCCAACTTTTGCATTCAGAGGCAGTTTTTAATCTAGGACCTGTGTCTCTCCAGTCACGGTCACTAGCTTTGCATAGACTTAGATGAGGCACTGAATGGGTCGTTAACTGAAACATGTCAACACAGACCTGGGGCAAAACAACAGTTGCAGCCGAGAAAGACTGTTTATCAGTGTACAGGAAATCAGTAGCAAAATCTACCTTGGGCAACGCTGTAAAAACCTTAAGG
>NW_013960240.1:1479-1817 GCF_001266775.1 Austrofundulus limnaeus
CGGCCTGTTCCTGTCTCATTATCCTCTAGTCTCAAAAAAACATGTTGTCTCTTTCTGTTGTTTTGACTTCTTCACTTGCTCACGCCTCAGTCTGGACTCATCTAATCATAACCTGGCTGTTCTGATCTCTTTCTGCACTTCCTCTAACACTTTCTTCCTGTCTTTACCATCCTCTTCCTTAAAATCTCTGCACCTCTAAGATATCCACTTTCTCTGACCATGTTTCAGTTTTCAACATACACTTAATACCTTCTTTCTTCCACTTGTCTAAATATTGCAAACACTCTGAGTGTTTTTGAAGCATAAACTTCTCAGAGGAGGGGTGTGTTGGGTCACGC
>NW_013960241.1:0-613 GCF_001266775.1 Austrofundulus limnaeus
ATGCCCGGATGGCAAAAAAGGTGAGAAGAGTGACAAAACTCTAATACCTTACCCACTAGGTGATCTGGAACGAAGAGTCGACCATCCGGGCAATCCTTGGGTGGGGGGTAACTCTGTTGAGCAGCCCTGACCTCCTTCTCGACCTGAGTTATGGAAAGACGAACTGTTTCGGGCAGAATGAACCCTCCCTGGTCATCGTTGGTGGCGTCAGACTCATAGACTCTAGATAGGGCATCCGGCTTAGTATTCTTCGTCCCGGGTCTGTAAGACAGAACAAAGTTGAACCGGTTAAAGAACAACGACCACCTAGCCTGTCGGGGATTTAATCGTTTGGCAGATTTTAAATATTCTAGGTTCTTATGATCGGTTAAAACCAGAAAGGGTTGTGTGGCACCCTCCAGCCAGTGCCTCCACTCCTCCAGAGCCAACTTCACGGCTAAAAGCTCCCGATCACCTACATCGTAGTTTCTCTCAGCGGGAGAAAGAGACCTGGAGCAATATCTTTGTGTTACCTCACAATATCTTTGTGTTACCTCACAATATATTTGCGTTACCTCGCAATATCTGTGTTAACTCACAATATATTTTCGTTACCTCACAATATCTTTGTGTT
>NW_013960241.1:1613-1817 GCF_001266775.1 Austrofundulus limnaeus
TCCAGCGAGATCTTCGACCTGCCAATCTGCATGGGTTCTTCAGTACTCATCACCACCGGAGGAGCAGGAGAAGATTTGGGTAGGTTGGGAGTACTGGTTCTTTCAGAGGGAAAAAAAGGGTTAATACGAGTCATTTTACCTCGTCGACTCTGCTTCCTTTCAAATAGTCGAAGGTCGATTCTCGTAGCCAGGTTTTCCAGGTCC
>NW_013960242.1:0-299 GCF_001266775.1 Austrofundulus limnaeus
ACGAACCACTGAACATATTTTATAAAATCCCAGAAAGTAATCACTGGTTGTACAACTACAACTGATCAACTTTTAGAGTTCACTCGATTCAAGATGGCCACCCAGCTTATTATCCTCAACATCATTTGTGTTATCGAAACACTCGTTGAAAAAGGCAAAAATCACAAATTAGAAAGCAAATGTTTTTAAAACATTATGAAAACATTTAGTACAGATCCTCTCACCGTAAAAGTATCAAAATCTTTACAGATTAAAATAGATTATTTTCATTTATTACCTGTCATTTTTGTTTAAACACT
>NW_013960242.1:1299-1817 GCF_001266775.1 Austrofundulus limnaeus
AAAAAATACTTGGTAAAATTACACATCCTGAAATAAATTACTTTAGTACAGTTTCAAAGTAAATGTACTTTGTAATAACTATACACCTCTGCTGAAAGCTTTAATAAAATCTGTTCAATGGTTCAAGAGATTTTTTTTTGCTAACAAGCACACACAGACAGAGGGATGTGATCATTGTCTTTCTTGTCAACAACTAAGAGAGAGAGCACAACAGCAATAAAGACTAACTTGCCTTTACAGTTATTTAAAATGACTTGTAAAATCTAAAAAGAATATTAAAAGCTCAGAGAGAAGTTGCAGCTTAGATGGAAAAAAACTGCAACAGCTGTAAATTGAAAATCAAATCATAATAATAACAATATTGCGTATTACTCATTTTGCTTGAATGGTCTTTCAAAGTCTGTGTTTGTGGTCCCAGGATTATGTTAATCCGATTTTTTTTTTTCATTATAAATCCGGTTAATCAACATTTGAATAGAAGTAGCACAAAATTTACTTAAATATCGAAAGTAAATTTC
>NW_013960243.1:0-525 GCF_001266775.1 Austrofundulus limnaeus
GCACTAAACATCCTGTTTATCCTTCCACCTCCAGAGTCGGGTTGCCAGACTCAAGGTCCTTTTCTCCGCCACAACCTACAGAGGACAACTGTGAGCCAATGCAGATTGGTCGAGCTCGTCTTACTCCACAGGAGAAACAACGGCGTTTTTCAGCGAAGGAATGCTTCTACTGTGGCAAAAAGGGACATTTCGTAGCCACATGCCCAGCAAAGTTAAACTAACTCACTCACCAGATGTTCGGGGAATCGTGGTGAGTGATGTTAAATGCAACCCCGAGAACAAGCTATGTTTTTCCCATTAAAATCATCAGTTCAAGTGGTCAGGAATGTATGGAAGCACTGGTGGACTCGGGAGCCGAACGGAACCTCATCTCCCAAGATCTCGTCGATCGACTCCAGATCAACACTCAACCCCTTCCACGGACAATCCCAGTAGCTGGGATTAATGGTGAAACCATCACGCACATCACCCATGAAGCTCCCAGAGTTCAATTGATCATATCTGGCAATCACCGAGAATGGGGTG
>NW_013960243.1:1525-1817 GCF_001266775.1 Austrofundulus limnaeus
TCCTAGTGCCATCCGTTAAGGATCACATGAGCAGGTGTAAGGACTTTTGGACTAAGACCAGGGAGGCCCTGCTGAAAGCTGCCACCAACAGTAAGGCTTATGCCGACCAGCACCGGACAGAGGCACCCATCTACTCTGTTGGACAACAAGTATGGCTGTCAACCAAGGACATCCGGTTAAAGAACCTGCCCAGAAAAATGTCCCCTCGCTTCATTGGACCCTATAAGATCGATAAGATCATCAACCCCGCTGCAATAAGGTTGAATCTCCCACAATCTATGCGTATTCATCC
>NW_013960244.1:0-432 GCF_001266775.1 Austrofundulus limnaeus
GTCATGTTACTACAGTTTTACTGGAGACGTTCGGCTGATATTGTCATGTTACTACAGTTTTACTGGAGACATTCGGCTGACATCATGTTACAATTTTACTGGAAACATTCGGCTGATATTATATGTTACTACAGTTTTACTTTATTTAAAATCTAAATGTAACAAAAGATTTGTTTAAACCTACGTGTAGCAAAAAGCTAGCAAATTGTTGACAGTAAAGTAGGGCTTAATAGATGCAAAAATTTTCTAGCAATTAATCTAACTAAAAACAGCAAAAGGCTAGCAAGAAGCTAAACTTATCAAAGCTAGCTGAAAGTAATATAATGGTTAGTTAAAAGTATAAATATATTAAAAGTAGCAGAAAATAGTTAAAGTAATACATTTACTTATTTTATTTCAGTTATTTAATTTAATTTTAATACTAAATAAAAT
>NW_013960244.1:1432-1817 GCF_001266775.1 Austrofundulus limnaeus
CAGTTTATATGGATAGTTTTTATTTTTTATAATAAGCTGAAATGAAAACAAGCAGAAATAAAATAAAAGTAACAACTTTCTACTTCTTGTCTTTCTTTGAAATGTAAGAAGTAAAAAGTAGGCTGAAAAATAATTACTAAAGTACGGATACCCAAAAATTCTACTGAAGTACAGTAGTGTTTGTACTTACTTTACAACTCTGCTTAAAGCTCTATCGTACAAAGAAGACAACACACGTGAGCACCATCCAGAACCGCTGCCGTGTTCTCTGAACCAAAGCTCGTCTATGATGTTCTCCACCTCCACTAATGAAGTGGAACCATCCAACCTGCCATCAGCATGTAGCCCTCACTTACGCTTTGTCAGTAAATAAGTGAGGTTGGGT
>NW_013960245.1:0-817 GCF_001266775.1 Austrofundulus limnaeus
ATTCTATTCTATTCTATTCTATTCTATTCTACTTTTTCCTCCTCTTACCCCATGTTCTATTCATTTGTTTAGTCAGTTTGAGCTTCTTCAGTACATTAAATGCAGTTCTCGATCATTTTTCTGGTTGACCCTCCAGGACCAGGACCAAGCCGAATCAAAGGCCCGGCCACCAGTGGAACTCAGCCTCCGGCTGCAGCTGATATTTGTGACTCCAACATGGACTTTGATGCAGTCACCACCTGGCAGGGACAGAAGCTTTTCTTTCAGAACAGGTAAAGTGCTACTGTGTGACTCGGACCTTGAAACTGGATGTTCTGGCTCATCGTGTTTGTGTGCACAGCTCTGTGTGGCAGTTTGACCCCCAGAGTCGAACTCTTCAGAAACGTCTCATCACAGACATCTGGCCCGGAGCTCCAGGCAGCGTTGATGCTGCTGTTGAGAAGCTGAACGGCACCCTCCTTCTCTTTAAAGGTCAGCATTGTTCCTTATAATAAACTGTCCAAACACACTCCATCAGCTTTAACCTTATTGTTTCTCCTCAGACCATCAGGTGTGGGCCTTTTCTGGCTCTAACCTTGTCCAAGGCTATCCAAAAGATCTGTCCTCACTCTGCTGCAGCTTTTTGACCAAAGCTGATGCAGCGATGTACGACAGGCAAACTAACAGAGTTACTTTGTTTCAGGACAAGGCTTTGTGCAGGTGTGTTTACAATGTATAATAATGCGTAACTAAAACAATTTATTTCCCTTCATTTAATTTGTGTAAACCTTTGTATTTTTCAGTTTTTCTGAGCCGTATAGTCGGCCGTTATATAAAA
>NW_013960246.1:0-816 GCF_001266775.1 Austrofundulus limnaeus
GCTCTTAATGGTAATATAAAGATCAACATGTCACCACAGATGAACCAGAAGATCTGACCACCTCATAAATCTTGCTAATTAATTGATAATCATATTCAGAAACAGGCAGCTGGGGGGAGATGGACAAAATTTGAACATGTGGAGGGATATGTAACAGTTTATCTCAGTCAACTCAAACCTACCTGGAAAAAAGATCACCAGTTTTAAACATGAAGTCAGTTATATTTATTCCATGTAACATGTTTACAGTCATTATTATTAGATGTTTTATAAACTACGAATATACAGGTTTTTATTTTCCCTCAGGTCCATCCAACCTATCAGGGCTTATATGGACAAAATGTTGTTGTTTTCCTCTAACAGGGAGTGGGTGTGGTCCTGAGCTCACCTGCATCTCTCCAGCTGCAGTCGTCTGTGGTGATGCAGCTGTGGGTTTTCAGGCTGAGCTGCATCATTTCTTCTCTGTGGAACTGTTGTAGTCACACAGGGATGGTCCTGTGCCTCTGAAACTCAGATTAAATGCTGAAACTTTCTTGCACTAAGAAGAACTCTTGTGTCTTTGTGCTCCAGCCACTCCTCATCAACCTGCAAAACTGTTAAAAGTCTCTAAGTCACCCCAGTCTAAGTCCTGAAAGAAGTCAGTCTTCTTTCATTGCCTGCTCTCAACTCCTTCTGAGGATCTAACCTAACCTGGCCCACTCTGCAGCCACTTCCAGATGCACTGCCCTTCACAATAAAAGCCTTTTCAGTTTTATCACTTCCTGTGTGATCCGTTAGGGGTTTGACCTTTGGACATAAATAACACAGACAGAACAG
>NW_013960247.1:0-816 GCF_001266775.1 Austrofundulus limnaeus
TATATATACTACATGGTCTAACTCAGTAGTTTAGACCAGTGGTTCACAAACTTTTCAGCTTTTGACCCACAAAACAGCAGCAGAGCCCTGAGCCCCCAGCTGTTGTCGGTTAACAAACATTGTTTTCACGTCAAATAAACATCAGCATCATTATTTATTAAGCTATTTTTGTCCATTTTAAGTATACTAATCTTATTATTTTGTAACAACAAAGGCAAAAACTGTTTCTTAGTTGTCATTTTTTAGTGTATTTAATTCAGAAAATATTTTCAGGACTCCAACTTGATGTTTCAGGACCCCACTGTGGGTCCGAACCTCAACTTTGGGAACCACTGGTTTAGACTGAATAAAAAAAGTCAGAAACAGTGAAGCAACAAAAAAATATTCCATTCATGCATGTACTCAGGGGCGGATCTAGACAGGGGCAAAGCTCTACAGCAGAGGGGGCAGTTACCCCCCTTTAATTTTATGTCCCTAAAATACTTGTAATTACTAAGTGTTTGTTAGTTCAAAAGCCTCTTACCAACATCAATCATAGTGTTTAAGTGTTTATGAAGATGTTTTGTTGACTCTGTACATACAGTATGTATACGACATTTCTTTGATAAAAGTTCAGAAATGCCACCATGTCTAGACCATTTGTTACTCCTTTGCCCCCTCAAATTAAATTTTCTACGTCCGCCACTGATGTATTACAATTTTAAAGCATTTAAAAACAATCATTATGAAAACAATGAGCATTTGTTTTCTCTCTTTGCAGAGTTCTTTGTACTTAGCAAGCTTTGGGACACAAGCAGGTCTGGAGCTGGACCTGTT
>NW_013960248.1:0-657 GCF_001266775.1 Austrofundulus limnaeus
CCCTTTGTACGAACAAAAGTAAGAGAAATTTAGGAGAAGAATACAAACATGTTCTTGCATGAGGCCCAATGATTGTGATCATTTTACCCACAATAATCCAGATGTTTTAATAGAAACAGTCTCAGTGTAAATGTTATTGGTAAATGTAAATAAAATCAGTTTTTACTCCTGAACCTGTTTGATCTTTTCAGAATCACTGTGAATCAGATTGAAGCAAAGCTGCCTGAAGAGTCCAAGGATGAATGGAGACGGCGTGGATTTGTGGATTATATAATCCTGCTGGACTGGTTCAGCTCAGCCTCGGACCTTAAATTAGGCACCACCTTACAGAGTCTTAAAGACGCCCTCTTTAAGGTATCTGTTCGCATGGCGTGAGCATCGCAACAGTTGCTTTTTAGAGAAGTAAACATCTGTTTTCAATGTTTCGCAGTGGGACAGCATGACCATCCTGCGCAGCGAGCCGCTGGTGCTGGAGGGGGGCTACGAGAACTGGCTGCTGTTTTACCCCATGTTCTGCACCAAGGCTAAAGTTCAGCCGCCGAGACAGACGATCAGCAGCAGCTTCCCTCAGCGTGAGCGTGACCCAGCTGTGGCTCTTTATCTTATAGTGTCCACGATTAGTTGTAACATTAGACTTTATTTGATAAACATTTATTT
>NW_013960249.1:0-816 GCF_001266775.1 Austrofundulus limnaeus
GTGTCTGATTGTTGGAGCTGCAGAGTTCATCCACAGCTGTTCAACTGACTGGTTGCTCTTAGTTTGTGTTTTCAGAGCTAGTTATGAGTTGTTTTGTTAATTTATTGTTGTTATTTGTGAACTCAGGCGTGTTTGTGTCAGTCTGAACATCTGGAAGTTCCTCATGAAAAACTGAAGCAGTCAGAGACAGAAGAGGAGGAGGAGATAAATATCAGCTTAAATCTGCAGTTCTTCTGTTGGATAAGTTTGTAACTAAAAAAATGAAAAATTTCTTTAGCTAAATATAACATTTTATCATTATATTAAAAAACTGCTTAAAAATAACAATTATTAAGATTAAATTCTGAGCCCAGTTTTTCATCCAGTGGCAGCAGAAGAGGAGGCTCTAACTACCTCTGGATATTTACTGACCACTCACCTGTCCTCTTAATAAACTCTACACGTTCAGGATGTTTCATTAATCAATTTAATTTAATGTTCTGTATCAGTATTTACATGTTCACGTTCAAACAACACTCACTAATTCACACACAGTTATAGGACTCTATTATTACTATTAGCTACTTTATTTGTTGTATTAGGAAATACTTACAGTGCAGAGACACATTCTGCTGTTTAAATATGAACATATGTAATAAATGAAATGGCAACTGTTCCTGTTTCTACAGATCATTTCAGCAATTAGTGTCAGAAATCTGACCATAAATGTTTATTATAACCAGGGCTGCGTAAAAAAAATTGATTTAATCAATTTTGAATCTGTTTAATTTTGTGAAAATGGATTCACAGGACATGAGATGGGTTTGTCTCATGGCG
>NW_013960250.1:0-816 GCF_001266775.1 Austrofundulus limnaeus
TCATAATTTATGAAACATGTTCACTCTCTCACACTTAAGAGTTACCAATTAGCCTAACATGTTTTTGGTCTGTGGGAGGAAACTGGATCCAGAGAAAGCCTGGCAGCAGTGTAAACAAATGGCAAAACCAAATTTGTTTGACGGTCTTACCAAGGTTTTCCATTAAACAGTTTTGCTTACAAAGTTTAAAGGAATCTTCAATGGGGAAACCAGAGTAGAAATATTTATACAATTCAATTAAATTCAAAAATATTTTATTAATCCCAGAGGTAAATTAGGTGATATACCGTACTGTGTGCAAACACCTAAACAATGCAGTCTAAATCCTGTTTGCAGTTTTGTGAGCGTTTTTCTCACCATATAAATATGTTAGAAACAATAAATGTACAGCTGTGTAAAAGAGGTGTAAACACAGTATATTATGAATAATACAATTTTACATAAGGTCATTTCCCACACAATCTCAACACTTGCCAAGCGTTTTGATGTGTTTAAAACAAATGAATTTCACTTCACTGAAATTAAACATATACAACAGAAAATAACTCATTTTGATTTTTAAGACTATTCATTCTTTCTACTCACAGTTCACTGCAAACTGATGTGTGTGGCATTTAAAATTTTCAATAATTATTACATGTTTTTATCAGCTGTATTGAATTTGTATTTCTTGCTTTTGTTTGTGTATTATTTATGTGGCATGTGCATTTGACCTCTGGATTTTCAGGTTATTACAACACCAATGCTTTGTTACTCCTGTTGCTGAAGGAGGAGCAATTCTTAACGTTGAATTACTGTGTGACCACAGACAACTCT
>NW_013960251.1:0-815 GCF_001266775.1 Austrofundulus limnaeus
CTCAACGGCAGCACGGTGATGCAGGGCATATTTTCTCTTAGTGGAAGATATTAAAAAGGCAGTGGGAGAAACAATTTACACAATCATGAATTAATCTGTGGCTTGGATGTGTTTTTAATATCTGCTGAGAGGCCAAGAAGGGGAGACTGGTGGCAGCTAATAGTGGGATCAGTGACACACTTGTGACGCGGTAGTTGCCCCTTGACATTTCTCAAAGAAAAGACCTACGAAACCAAAGTGTGCAAGACTTAAAGCCACCACACTCCGTATGTGTAGTGAAAGATACTCAGCTACAACCATGTTAAATTTTAGCTCGATGTTTGTTAAATTGACAGAAATATGGTCATTTTTGCGGTGGCTAATATTAATCAGCTGTGGTGGCCATCTTGAACTGGACTGACTTCAACAGTTATGCAGTGTATATGTATAAGCATTATTGTCTAAAAATTTAATTAAAATCCATTCCCTGGTTGATTAAATGTACAAACACACATTATTATTGACTTACATGCATTTTCAGTCATTTTTGTAGCCTAACCCTAACCAAAGTTCATGGCCACAGGTGAGGGATGGAAAACTTTGCCTTAAAGCTCAGCTCCCTCTTCAACACAACAGACTGACACAGAATTTGCAATACGATGGAAGCTGCACCGATCCATCTGCCAATCTCACACTTCATTCTTCCCTTACTCAGGAACAAAATCCCCTACTTTCTGATACTTATATAAAAATTTTAACTACTAATTGTAAACATTGCATCACTAGACATCACAAACTGTGTTTCCATTGACCATGAAAAATGCGCACATTAGAAT
>NW_013960252.1:0-271 GCF_001266775.1 Austrofundulus limnaeus
TTTTAGCTCAAGGCCTTAAGCTGAGGCCTGTGCTGAATGCTGTGCTGTGAAACTGGAGTCAGAAGACGAGAATAAAGTCTTGAGAATAAATCCAGTGGATTCCTGTTTTATTCACACGACATTTTTGAACAAAGCTTTCCTACAAACTCATTTTATGAGGTGGTCAACTGGTCTGTTGTTTGTTTACTGTAACATTACAATTATTTGTGCCATCAGAATTTTTTTTTTCAGTTTCTAAAAGCTGAGAAGTTGTACTTTACAGCCAACATAG
>NW_013960252.1:1271-1815 GCF_001266775.1 Austrofundulus limnaeus
TGACTCCTGCAGGCTCTCAGCAGCAACAACTACCAAACACCTGGTGAAAACCCAGTCTGCCGAGCTCCCAATACTTCCACATCAATTATGCTGAATTTTAAAAAGCAGTGTAATGGAAAAATAACTTGTCTTCCTTTTCACATGCTTCAGTGACCTGTTTTGCACACCTAACTGTCACCATAACTTAACTGTTTATCTTCTGTTTTCTCTCAGATAGTGTTTTACAACCAGGACAATATCTGTTAGAAGAAATCATTTTTGCTGGATACTTGATCTAATATCATGCTCTCCTTGACCCAAACACAGGCGCCAGGAGAGGTAGTATTGTCTGTTTTGGATAACACATGCTGTATAAATGAGTGTATTTGAAATTGCCTCATTACACACATTTTTGTACCACTGCCCTGAGTGGTAAATTGTAAATGGACTGAGCTTATAGCACTTTTAAGTCCTTCCAGACCCCAAAGTGCTTTACACTACAGACATTCACCCATTCACCCACTGATGATGGTAAGCTACATGGTAGCCACAGCTACCCTGGGGC
>NW_013960253.1:0-815 GCF_001266775.1 Austrofundulus limnaeus
GATGGATGGATGGATGGATGGATGGATGGATGGATGGATGGATGGATGGATGTTCAAAAAAGATCCAAATCTTTTGAACGATGAACAACAGGAACAGAGTAGTTTTATTTTTTTATTCTTCTTAATATTTTAATGTTTTCACCTTAACTTCACATAAAACAGGCAGAGTGGAGAACAGCAGCTCAGGGGGAAAGGGGGAGGGGTTTCTGGTTGACGAAACACATGGTTCTGCCCACATGACAAGATGCAACTCGTTCAATAGCGAACGAACGACTCCTCAAGACTCCCTTCAAAGAGTCATTCTCCCTCTCTATTAGCACCTGTTCATTGTTGAGCTGTACATTTCCAAAGCATGACCCTAAGCCCCCATCAATACCTGACTGCAGCACACATCAGCTGCAGGCGGTGTCACAGAAACAATCCGATACTGTAATAATTACTGCCCTCAACCAGGACAAATACATTGATCGTGTTTGGGCGGGTTGAAAAGTGTCGGCGGCCCTGTTCGGTCACACACTGACAGCTTGTGTCGTGTGTGTTGCAGGCGGGCGGTGAGTCGGGCAGCCATGCGAGGTCAGCGTGTGGTGGAGACGGCGTGCAGGTGGTGCTGGAGCCCCGTGGTCTTACTCCTTGTGTCCCTGCTGGGGTCCCTCATCTTGGTGGCTCTGAGCGTTCTGTTGAGACTCGGTAGGTGTGTGTGTGTACACGTTTTTGTTACATTGTGGGGACCATTTTCCAGAAAGAAAACACAGCCTTGTGGAGACCAAAGCCTGTTTCCCACGGCTATGGATGCTGATTTTTGGTGGTGGTGGTGG
>NW_013960254.1:0-618 GCF_001266775.1 Austrofundulus limnaeus
AGATAGACAAACACGAAATCGTTGACGAAATCTCTAAGTACATCATTGATTAAGTTTTGGAACACAGCTGGAGCGTTGGTGAGGCCGAACGGCATAAATATTCAAAGTGACCCAAAGGAGTTTTAAATGCAGTCTTCCATTCATCTCCCTGTTTTATTCTGATGAGATGATATGCATTGCGAAGATCTAGTTTTGAAAATATTTTTGCTGAGTGAAGGCGTTCGTGCACGGAATCGATTAAAGGTAAAGGATATTTGTTTTTAATGGTGATGTTGTTTAGACCTCTATAATCAATACAGGGTCTTAGAGAGCCGTCTTTCTTCCCGACAAAAAAGAAACCAGCAGCAACAGGTGACGTGGAAGGTCTGATAATACCAGAGGTGAGGGATTCTTCAATGTAATTCTTCATTGTCTCCTTCTCTGGGCCAGATAGATTGTAAAGTCTGCTACTGGGTAGTGGGGCACCAGGAAGGCGATCAATGGCACAATCATAAGGACGATGAGCCGGCAAAGATAAAGCTCTTTGTTTGCTGAAAACAGATGCTAATTGATGATATTCAGAGGGAACTTTAGAGAGGTCTATATTTTCTGGCACTTTTACAATCGGAGGAGTTTTAC
>NW_013960255.1:0-815 GCF_001266775.1 Austrofundulus limnaeus
ACAAACGTTAGTGCAAATTTGTTAGGGGATTTTTTTTTCAAGTACATCTTACAAGTTTTTTTTTTCAGTGTACTTTGTTGACTTCTTGTAGCTGCTGGTTTAGTTCCTGTCTGCAAACCATACAGCGTAGCTGGTCTCACTACTCTCATGTAAACCATTCCTTTGACCCTTGACCATCCTTTTGTCCCAAATACCTCCTGAAACTTTTTTCGTACAGTATAAAAATCTGGCCCCTTACGTACAACAATCCTCAATACTACTGCCCACCTTCTGTAAGGATATGTGTAGATATTTTCTCTGGGTCTTTATTTACATCAACATCATTTAAATCAAATCTGTTCATTACAGCCATTCTATCATTTGGTACATTTTTACTGTTTTACTCGTTGTTGGTGAAAACAAGTAAAGATTAGATGGATAAATGTTACTAAAGACCATTTTAAAAGACTACAAAGACTCTCGGGGTTCTGCTGGAGACTAGGACCTGAGAGACCAGATCTGTGATCTCATCGTTTAGGAGACCATCTGATGCTTGATCTCAGCTGGCAACCACAGCCCAGGGAGGGCAGCCTGCTAATCCCATTTGATTCATGATCCGAAGCAGAAAAGGGAAACAGAGCCACAGAGTGAACATTACATCCAGTTACCAGCTGTCTTTGGGGGGGATCTTAAAACGCTGAAGAGCTCATCAGCGGTTCTTTCATCAGACACTAGGCCAGTGTATTTGATGATATGACACATATGACACACGGGGCACAATACAATATATCGCGACATGTGATACTGTAAGCAAGTCAATATATTGCAATATATTG
>NW_013960256.1:0-815 GCF_001266775.1 Austrofundulus limnaeus
CATTATTAGTATTAATATTTTTAGTAAAATAAACCTTAATCTAATAACTCTATAAGGCTGATTTTAACTTTAACTGGCTTTGACAGGTCTAGGGATTAAAACGGAACTATTTGAGTTGAAATATTTTACACTTTTAATCTGTCTGAAACTGATGTAGCGATGTTGAAATCTGACCCACATCATGTTTTCCTCTGGTATTTTCTAGCCACGCCCATTTCATGCTGCAGCCAGTCATTGGATTTTACGCCCTGAGGGTAGTGTGGTGGTGAGTGGTCTTTTCCTGTAGAAGTCTGTCATCGGTGTTCTATAGGACCTCCTTGGTCGAAGTTTATGAGGACAGCGCTATCATGTCCCACAGTAAACATGTTCGAGTCTGGATTTTTGTGACGCTCCGCTCGTTGAGCGCGAGACACTGGCTGGCGTAGAAGGTAACGTCTCCATCTTTTGTTGTTAACATCTGGCTCGCGACAGCAGCACCCGCGCCGCATCACCACCATCCATCCCAGAGCAGCGCGACAGAACGTCGGCGGGAGGGTTCATGGAGAGCCGGGGGGAGGCTTGTAGTCCTCCGCGAGCTGCCGTCTCCACAGGCTTCACCTTTTTCAGGTCGTTGAATTGTAACGCTGCTGTCTGACTCGTTTCAGTGAAATAAAAAGTGTTTTTAGTTTAAACGAAGTGAAATATGTTGAGGAGAAGCTAACGAGTAGCTTATCAGTGTGGCCCAAATATCCAGGCAGATTTATGTGGAGAAAGAATAGATTTTGACTGTCTTTAGTCGCTCACATGATAATCATGATGTTATAATTTAGTTTAGT
>NW_013960257.1:0-815 GCF_001266775.1 Austrofundulus limnaeus
ATGTTAATAAATAGTATTTTTCAGCAGTTATGTAAGGTGATTGTTGTCATAAAGTTCAATTAATAACTTAATTATCTTTAATTCTTGAGTTTTTGTTGGTTTGAATTGATTTTTTGGAGCATTTGAGGGCCATGGAGAGTAAAACCAAATGTTCTTGATCCTTCAGGGAAAGCAGCCGTTCCTCCTGCACCTGCTGTCACTTTACAAAGTCTTCTGTCCTGAGCTGGTGATGCTCTCCATCCCATCCAGGATGAGGGTTTGTAACAGAACCATGATGAAACTGATCAACCTCCCCTCTCTGAAGAGTAAATATGTTTTATTATTGGGTTCTGGTTACAGAGCGGGTTCAGGAACCACGTTTCACCCTGGAAGTCGGCGCTGAATGCCGTCCAGAAGAGGAACGGTTTGCAGGCTGCATCCAGCGTGGGCGTGGCCCTGACCACCAAAGAGAAAAGCAGCTTGAGGAAAAGGGTTCGTTTGCGGCTTCTCTTCTCGTTCCATCATTTCATCAGGACAGCTCACTCAGTCCGTTCTGTGCTTATTTGAAGGAATTAAATAGGATTTGTGTGATCAGACAGTTTAAGCCTGAAATTTCCTGGTGTGTTTAGCCGTGTTTTCATTACTCATTAATCTGCACGCTCGGCTTTTTGTTTAATTATTTAGGAACGTTTGTAAAGTAGCTCTAAATATTGTCAAATGTTCTACTAGTGTCCTAACTTTGTGCTAACAGACAAACGAAAATATTTGAATGAACTCGTTATTTATTTATTTATTTATTTATTTATTTATTTATTTATTTATTTATTTATTTATTT
>NW_013960258.1:0-405 GCF_001266775.1 Austrofundulus limnaeus
GACCTGACCAGATGTGACCTGGACTCAGACCTGAGACCTGGACTCAGTCCTGACCAGATGAGACCTGGACCCAGACCTGACCAGATGTGACCTGGACTCAGACCTGAGACCTGGACTCAGTCCTGACGAGATGAGACCTGGATCCAGGCCAAAGACCTGGACTCAGACCTGTCCAGATGAGACCTGGACTCAGACCTGACCTGACCAGATGTGATCTGGACCCAGACTTGAGACCTGGACTGAGTCCTGACCAGATGAGACCTGGACCCAGACCAAACACCTGGACTCAGACCTGACCAGATGAGACCTGGACTCAGACCTAACCAGATGTGACCTCGACTCAGACCTGACCGATGAGACCTGGACCCAGACCAAACACCTGGACTCAGACCTGACCAGATGAGA
>NW_013960258.1:1405-1815 GCF_001266775.1 Austrofundulus limnaeus
CTGAGACCTGGACTCAGACCTGACCAGACGAGACCTGGACTCAAACCTGACCAGATAAGACCTAGACGAAATCCTGACCAGATTAGACCTGGACTCAGACCTGACCAGATGTGACCTGGACTCAGACCTGAGACCTGGACTCAGACCTGACCAGATGTGACCTGGACTCAGTTCTGACCAGATGTGACCTGGACTCAGACCAGATGAGAGCTGGACTCAGACCTGACCAGATGTGACCTGGACTCAGTTCTGACCAGATGTGACCTGGACTCAGACCAGATGAGAGCTGGACTAAGACCTGACCAGATGAGACCTGGACTCAGTTCTGACCAGATGTGACCTGGACTCAGACCAGATGAGAGCTGGACTCAGACCTGACACCTGGAGTCAGACCAGACCAGATGAGACCT